>NC_092192.1:19866477-20003977 GCF_043641665.1 Enoplosus armatus | reverse complement strand
GCTGCTTTAAAAAGATGATGTTGCTGTCTCAAACTTCCTGCCAGTCTATAGGCGTTGATGTGTGACATGAACATTTCTGTCATTTTTGCAGGTTTAACAATATGGATTTGCTGTGTGGGCCATTGGGTTTGGGTGTAGTAGCAGGACTGGGCTGTGGGCTCTTCCTGGGCTGGCACCTGCGGGCTCGCTTCAGCCCGAAGAGCCTGGAGGCAGCGATGGGGAACGGCACCGGTGAAGCAAGCGTGATGGGAGAAGGGGGCGAGTTCAAGATGATACTGGTGGTCCGAAATGACCTGAAGATGGGCAAAGGGAAAGTCGCCGCCCAGTGCTCCCATGCCGCTGTGTCTGCTTACAAACAGGTTCAGCGCAGGAACCCCGAGCTTCTCAAGCAGTGGGAGTACTGCGGCCAGCCCAAGGTGGTGGTGAAGGCCCCCGACGAGGACACCCTGATTGATATGCTGGGTCACGCCAAAGAAGTGGGGCTTCCGGTCAGCCTGATTCAGGACGCGGGACGGACACAAATCGCACCCGGATCACGCACCGTACTGGGTATAGGTCCGGGCCCAGCTGATCTGATCGACAGAGTCACTGGAGACTTGAAGCTGTATTAGAGTTCCAGCTTGCATCTGTTGGACTTGCGTACAACTTCTTTTGTTATTGCTATTTGCAATATAAACTAAGTTGGGCTACAGTTATATTTTTATACAGTGCTTGACTCAATCACGTTTTGTGCAGTTTTGAGGGTGCCTCTCGCATAAGAAATCAGTTGACTCTTACAGCAGCCCAACAGCTTGGTGGGTGTTCCTTTACTGTGATAGTCGTGGGACAAAAACACCACCAACACTGTCTGTGTTGCAGCAGTCCACACGTTGTCACGGCCTGTGTAAAGACGTGATGCTCTGAAGACACAGACGAAAAGTATTGTTGTTGATCTCATTGGAATCACAGCACAGTAAAACCAGTAAAATAACAATAGGAATCCTAGTAAGCCAGCATGCAAAATAGCAGTGCCTTCTAATTGGCTAACATAAATGGAATGCAGTTATTCATGTTAATGGATTACACCTGTGCTTTTTCTGCTGTGAAAAAGGTCTGTACTGAGCATGGTCCCAAAGGGATGATAAATATTAAATATAAAATGTAAAAATAATCTCAATAAAAATCAAGTCCTTATCTCACAAAATGCTTTAGAATACCATGGAGGTCACTGCAATGAACAATTTGATCCGACATGATTTTGCAGTGCAGCAGTCGAGCTGGTTACATGGATGCAATATCAATATTGTAATGCAACTGGATGTCATTTGGATTTTATAAGACATATTATATAATATATTAAATATTTTCCCTGGTCTTAAATGCTGCATTACAGTTCCACCTTCTGCAATCCACATCGTCTTGTTGTATGCATTTACTTTTACCTTCTGACAGACACATTAAGTCACAATCTTCCAGCTGTTTTCAGATGAGCTCTGTCAACATGGTGTATGACTGGTAGTAACTCACACCAGATCTGACTTTTTACTAGTCTGCTTTACTTGTAGCACCCTCTTCATTTGTTCCATCATGCAAGTACTACACCCCGAGTCTTAAACTGCTGCTGTTGAGCTGATCTGAGCACTGTGAGACAGAGGAACAGGTTACAGTAGAATCAAATCAAACACCTCAGTAAGGCCTCAAAAATTGGCTTCACATAGGGCTTTACTGCAGATACACTACTGAACTGTGTTGTTAACAAGAAGAAACACTGATACACTGCGTTTGGAAATGGAGAAGTCATTATTCTAGGACTGTATCATCACATTGTTTTGTACATTACATTGGACTACAAACTACAGCATCTCTTTCATACACTTCACAGCCTACGATCGCTCAGCTCTATATTTATCATTCCTATCAGAACCACTTCCCTTCTTTGGGGCTGAATGTGCAGCAGTGTCATTGGATGGAAGGTAAATGTAACCTGTAGCTTTACTGCGTTCATCTCCAGCACATGACAGTATATGTAAGACACAATCAGACGGTTCTTGACAAACAAGAAGCCTTTATTTTTAAGTGGAAAACAAAACCGCTGTTTCATTCATTATGATCCTGATTATGCACAATCAAGTATCTTAAGTGCACAATTTAAATCTAAGGTAATTTAGATAAGAATATAAGTTCCAAGGAGTTAATGATTGATTTCCTGTATACACGCAAGCCTTTGATAAAAACTTCAAATTACCACAAGTCCTGTGATATTGTTTCTGAATTGGATGAGCGGGTCAACTGAAAAGGTTAAAAGGCAACCCTCAACAGGACATGAGGAGAATTAAAGTTTTGGAAACTTTTCCTGCACACTCAACAAGTGACCTAAAATGATATCCAGCAGAAACAAACCGCAGCATAAAGAAGGGGGCATGGGGCATGTTAGTCAAACACAAACAGGTCTGCAGTCCCTCCGCAGGTGGAATGGTTGCACGTTAGAGCAGTATTTAAAGCACATGGAAATGTCGTCTGAATGCAAATTAGTCTGGAGAGTCCTGCATAGGCTTAGTTGGAACGAATCAAACTTTCCTGTAAGTCGTATGTAAAATACACTCTCTGGTTTTCTTCAAGAAACAGCCCTGAAGTGTGTTTGTGGGGACATGACTGGTACAACGTAGTGTTTCAGGACTGTGATCATGGAGGCGGCAGTCTCATGTTCAAATATAGAAGAACATAGTAGCGGTTTTTTTGTGTCTGAATATACAATAATTAAATGCATTTTACAGTCGGACAGAATAAGCTGCTCACACACATCAAAAGGAAGAGGTTCTACATGAATTTCTTCTCACTACAGAGTGCAAATCAGATGCTTCACAACAGACCTTTTTTTTTTTTTTTTTTTTTAAACTGAGAAGAGGACTAGCTCTTCCCATAAGCCCCCCCCATTGTACATACACCATTTCCCATTCAAATAAAATAGACAAAAGAAAAATTAATCTAGTCAATACGGAATGTGAGAAAATTACTCTTTGTGATTCAATCTTTTTCTTTGACAACAGAAATAAAACTGAGTCCTTCATGACAGTTTAAAAAGGGGGGAAAAAAAACATAAAAAAAAAAGAGAAGAAGTTTGTCTGTATTATCCCTCGCTCCCTGTAGAGGGCAGAGAGAGACAATAATGGTCTGGTGAAGGACTGTGGGAGATGGATGGATGGTAGCTCCAGCCTGCATGTGGAGAGAAGGGGGTGGGGGTCTTTACATGCCATAGCCAAAACCTGGCTGAGCTGCTGGCTGACTGTATCCTGCAGGCGCCTGGTAGCCGTAGCCGTAAGCTTGCTGAGGGGCCACAGGTACGCTGGGGCCTGCTGTCAGCATCAGCTGGGGTGTGCCTGCAAGACACACACACAAAGGTCTCAGACACGTAACTGGTCTGTTCTATTTTAACCAGAGCCAAAGTGCTGATCCAAAACTAATGATTTGGTCACAGTGCGTCCTCGTTGGTTTGTTGATCTTGTTTTTCAGCTTCAAAATGTTCCATCTACTGTGAAGAATGCATGAAAAACAAGTCGTAAAATACCCCCATGACCCATTTGTAAAGCTCCCTCATATTACAATATTCCATTTATCAAAAATTTAAGAGGCCTCAACTTCTTTCTACGAATGACAGGACCCTACATGAACACACTCTTTTCTGCCAAGTTTGGAACAGTTTTGGTTATTTCACATTTCTTCATTTTTTTCTCTGCGTTCTTCTGACTAGTTTGAAGCGGCCATGTTAGGGAACATACTTCTGTGCACCAATCATTATTTAGCAACATTTGATTCAGAATCTGATTACAGCTAATGGGTTGTTTGGTCGCTGTCAATGAAATCTGATCCAACCACCCCAACACAGACCTAATGAAGCAGATTAGCTGAGTTTATGAGTCTTAAACTCTTAATAAATACCTAACTTTTTTTTTTTTTTTTTTACTTTGATTGTTGCTCATTTGGGTCATAAATGTTTGATGCCATAGAGAAATAAATTCTAACATTTAACCACTGGGGGCCCTGGATAATCTAGGCACCAGAGTGCCATGTGTGGAGGGAAGGCTGCTGCCTTTGCTTTTGATCACGGTGAAATGGACATTGATGTCATCAGAGGACTGTTACCGTAGACGATGGGTTGCGTCTCCGTTGCCTGCTCCTCCTCTTTCCTTACGGACTCTGAGGTTTCTAGTTTATCTACCTGCAAGACAAAGAAATAACAGCATTTAGAACACAGCCACTTGATGAGTAAACATTAACAGCATACTTAACAAGATTAAAAACAGTTGCATATATTCATTAACTAATCTATGGTTTGCTTTTCTGACGAGGATGTGCATGTTGGCCACCACTAAGCTAACAACCAACTACCAAGTAATAATACTAAATAACCTAAATAAGAAAAAACTAG
The DNA here is from genome assembly GCF_043641665.1 of Enoplosus armatus. Taxonomy (NCBI): domain Eukaryota; kingdom Metazoa; phylum Chordata; class Actinopteri; order Centrarchiformes; family Enoplosidae; genus Enoplosus; species Enoplosus armatus. Next base: position 19,999,572 of record NC_092192.1, on the reverse strand, counting down.
TTAAACTAATTGTTTTCATTTTGTGGCCCGCCTCACAGTAACAATAAAAGTAGCCAACTTCTTCAGGCAGCAAGTCAGACGCAGCAATAAGCAAAACGTACATATCAGGGCCTCAGGGGGAAGCAGCAGCACCTGGATGCAGGTTATTTCTAGAGTTCAAAGTAAGCCTTTGCTCAGCAGTGCACTTCCACATCTTGTATATATGCATTTATCATTCAGTTCCTCCATGCCTCTTCAGAAAAAAAAAGGTTCTTTTCATTTAGGTCCTCTGCACACATTTTCAACAAGCTGAAGCTTCACTGTAAACAGAAGCAGTCCCATGCTCGATGTGTGACACCGCTGGCAGTGCATAAGAGGCTGCAGCGCTGAGATGCAGTTTAGAGGGAGGAGGAGGGAGGAGGAGGAGGGGGGAGTCCCTACAGGAAGCTAGGCACAACCAACAGCCTGCTGCTGCGTATTAGCAAGAGACGTTTCCACACATGCTTTACTCTAATAACCAGCTAATGCGTCAAAACACAACCTTTTAAAAACAAACAGCTTCAGATTGTGCAGTGTCGATATCTGTGAGGAGATGCACTTTTAAGTGAAACTGCAGAGAATTTATTATACTTGTTGAAGCATCAGTGGCAAACACAATGATGGATATTTTCATGTATTCAGATGGTAAAAACCATGAAACAGCGCATTTTCTCCAACAAACTCCGCTGGGTAGGTTTTTTTTAATGGTCCCTTAACAACTGGCACAACATGCATCTTGTGTTTAGATCATCTATATACAGAGTTAACTATGTTACAATCACATCTCACTCAGAGATTGCTGCATGTGATTTCCTCTTGCAGTATTTCTGTCCTTTAAAACTGACAACAAGTATCATCTTATCTCTAACTTGTCCCTCATCCACAAGAATATGATTACCTTATTACCATCCCATCTTAAAGCCAATTTGATTTGCATGCGTTTCTTGACTAGTTTAGCACGCTGAGGTTAGATGCTCATCATTTCAATTGTGTGTATAATGTCAATGTGGTGAATACAAAATCTCCAATCCTGTGTTCTTGCAGCAGACGGCTACAGTTTAATTTCCTCAAACCTTGAAGTTTTATTTGACTACAGATCTAGAACGTTCCCCAACAACTATAATTTCAGCTTGAAAGATGCCTCAGTGACTGTGTCGAAAGTGAGAGTGTAGCTAAAACCATGCACACTCAAGGCCGCAGTCTTTCCAGCTAAATACTTTGAGATCAAAAAACAGAGCATTTAGCTTTCACCTGTTCCTTAACTGCATCAACCTGGAAGAGAAGAGGTGCAGCATAGAAGAAGAAAATTAAACATATTTCCCTGTAAAGAAACGTGCTCAACAGAAGACCATCAGAAAGAGTACGCCTCTCATTTGATACTGCCGATTTTGACTGTTGCTGTAGTCAAAAGGAAAACATTATCTTATATTTTGAATACTGTAAGGATTATACATTTGTCAATATGCCATGTGTTCCGATTATTTGCATTTATTTTATCTGGTTTATGGACCAGAAGAACCAAAAAAGGAAGAGAGGATAATAATGTGCTCTGTATCAATTTGCTTCACACAATCAAAAACAGGCCTAAAGACATAACTGATTAAGAACATTAGTCAGCATCCTTATTCCTGACTGCACGCTCTTTACTTGCCTACTATCTCTCACAAAGCCCCCGCAAGATAACCTGCATGAATCTGTATAAAACAAACTAAACTAAACCATGTGTGCTGGTATTCACATTTGTTCTGATCTTCGTATTGATCCTTGAACGGCTATATGGCCTTCAATTATATCAAAACCTATTTGTTCACTTAATTCCAGCCTGAAAAGAGCTGACCCACCTTGCTGAGGTACTCCCTCATGACCTGAATGAAGTATGGCATAGAAAAGTCCATGATGTTGTGCCTCCAGGCGGTCTCCAGCACCACATCGGGCCGCAGCAGGTCATAGCAGGTGAACAAGCAGGCGGCGAAACACTCTCTCTTGCTCTCCTGTAGGAACCAGGACAGCAGCTCCTCTGCCAGCTCGGTGTCCTTGGACTCTGACGCATACTGCATGGCATCCTGCAGAGAAGACACAGCACGGACAGGGTCAGGAAAGCATATCAGAAACATGAATGCAAAGGTGAATGTCTGGAGGGGGGGGGGGAGCACCTTATAGAGCTTGTCCTTCTTGCAGAGCTCCACACTCTGTTTCCAGCGGTTGTTGCCTTTGAAGAGGTAGGCAGCGATTCTCCTGAACTCAATCAGCTCGTGCTTCTCCAAACGCTGGGCCAGTGAGATGTTGTCAAAGTTGTCGTAGGCATCTATTGATGTCCTCAGTGCCTAACATGAGTGGGATGGAAAAAGGGGAGAATATTAAATCAAAGAATGATGACATTTATGAAATAAAACGATTTAACAAAATACAGAAGCGCAGTCTCACCTGATAGTCCTCCTCTGTGATGAAGAGGTTGTTAAGTGCTTCATTGACTGATTTGTTGTTGTGGTTCTGTACTGACCGCAGGTAGGGCTTGACCAGAGGCAGCTGTTTCACCTGTTGACACACATGAAAAATCATCATCTTACTAACCAAGATTCCATGCAAATTCTGCAAAAAAAAAATGAGAATTCAAGAAGAGGATGAGAGAGACGATTGCAGAAGGAGAGGGCACAATGAGATGGAATTAAAAGAGTGCCTGTCAAATCTCAAACAATGGAAAACTGTGGAAAACATGATGGAAATAAGGCATTTATGTTTGTTTCATTTATTAATTTGAGTAAGGTTACAGTCTCCTTATTGGACCACACAGATCTGATGCCTGCGTCTTTTGTCATGTGCATTATGATGTATTCACCTCATCTGTTTCCATTGCACTGGGTCGTATTTTGGTTTTAGCAATACAATAACTTTTCCACCTCAGCCAAGTATAAAAACCTTTGTGCCATATTTTGACTGTTTCTCAAATTTGTTGTGTTTCCACTCGGGTTTTTAATACGCAAATTCAAAATGCGCATAAAAATAGGTGGATGGGAATCCACTTTTTTCTAACAAACAGAGGAAATTTCTATCACAATTCTTCTCTATCACAATGAAAAGTAATCAAAGTGTACCTTGCTGAAGAAGTTGACAGCACGGGAGTGGTCCAGTCTCGGGGAAAGCACGATGAGCAAATCATTCAGTAACAAGGGCTTAAACTCCAGATAGAACTGGATGGCTTTGTAGTACAGCTCCACGTTGGCCACCTACACAGGGTGCAGAGGGAAAGACAGTCTTAGAAACATTGGATCAGGGAATATAGTGCAATGTGAGACATGATGATTAGAAATTTGCAATACTTTATTGGAGCATTTTATGATACTGTCTTCAATGAAATTAGTACTTGTTATTCAGAAATCAAACAATCACAATTTCTGGCAATAATAAAGACATTTAAGCAACGACCAAAAGAGATTGCAGTGGAATGAAAGCTTGACATCACCTTCGTGTAATTTCGTCTCTCAACAATCAGACAGTTAGATACTTCAGAAAAAAGAAAAATATAATATTAAAACACAATCCTAGTTCTGACATCAACTCAAACTGTACCTTGGTGATGATGTCCTTGAACTGTCCCTCCTTCCAGGCATCTGCCGGGTGGTTCATCATGGTGATGATGGCGTTGTCGAACTCCTCGTACTTGTCGTACAGGAAGACCAGCTCGGCCCACAGGTGAGCCTGCTCCGCTGCTCTCAGGACCTTCGGGATGTTAACTCTGGACCAGAAGAGCTCCAGATGCTCCCTCATCTTCTGGGGCTTGAACTTGGAGTAAAGGATGGCCAGCTCCGTGAACATCCCCATGTGAGCGCGCTCCAGGCCCAGGGCGGCCTCCAACATGGTGATCAGCTCCTCAAAGTAACCGCGGTCCTGAGAGAGAAGAGGGAGCAAAGTGGTAAATGCATGTTTATGGATGTACGTGGGCTCGGCTCAAAAATTAAACAATAAGGTGTTATTTGAGTTTCTGGAATAACATTCCAGAAGATGAAAACACAAACATACACACAAAAAAGCCTTCGTTTCCATCTTACTTGGTAGTAGTTGATCAGCTCCTCCAGCTCGTCAGCGTGCACCACGATGTGGAGACCGCACATCTGGGCCAGTCTGAACTCATTTCCATCCACGCAGGCGAAGCACACCTCTTTCCAGGTGCGGGTGCTGTTGGCCTTGCGGGCGCCGTCCACAGCAGCCTGGTACTCCCCGAGGTGCACCAGAGTTGAAGCCAGACGACCAAAGTTGGAGACGTTGTTGTATAGCAGCTTGGCGGCGTCGTACATTTTCTCATCATAGCAGCGGTCACCAACCTACATAACAGATACAGACATGGTGTTCAGTTTGTGACCTGACAGCTTATTCGCAGAGGGTTGTGTTAGAGCTCGGCTGACCTGCTGGATGTGAGCATTGTTGGGTCCATTGATGAACTCTTCTAGTTCAGCCAGGCGATTGGTTTTGGCCAAGGCAAAGATGAGCTCCGTCTCCACGTAGGACTCACGGGCCTTCTTACGAGCCATCTGAAGGAATTTGACCAAGTCCTCCCAGTTACCTGAAACACACACACACACAGTAATATTAAGTATGTTTCTACATTTATCCTTTTCATTTTTGGTAGATGTGGAACACTGCCTCACCTGTATTTTATGCTGACAGTGTGAAAAGAATTGCTGCAACTTTCAGTAAATACCCCTGGAGGACAAAACTCCACAACACAGCTGAAGTGCTGCGTATTGACTGCTTTTAAATCCAAGCTGCATTGGCAAACAACCCTGCCGTCAGTTCATAGTGATTGATCAGCTCCCTCTACGCTTTGCTCAGCTTTTGAAAGCCCTCTGCTTTGCCTCATTGTCAGAATCAGAATAGCATGGCCTTTGACACTATGAAGTAAAATCTCAACTAAGTTTGGTGCATTTTTTTCCTTCTCCGCCATGTTTTCTTACTTGAGGTCAAGAAAGTCTCCTTACCGCTCTTATCAGCAGCCTGTACCACCTCCATGTATGCAGAGGGATCATCGGCTTTGATGTAGGAGTCGATGGCCTCTTTAACCAAGTCCTTCTGTAGCTGAGCCTTAGCCAGCTGGCTCCACACAGCCGGCTCATTGCAGCGCTCTGCAAACTCATAGGCCCGGTCCAGGTTGCCAATATGCTCGATCAGCACCTAGGTTAAAAAAAAAAGAAAAGAAGAAAACAGGGATGATCAACAGTTCATTAGTCAATAAGGCATTAATCTAGCTATTAGAGCTAATGACTGACCTGCACTGCAGAGGTGTTGACATCAAACTTCTTGAAGATGGCAAAGGCCTCCTCGAAGAGCTCATTGCTGATGGCAATGTTGGCGATATCGGGAGCGTCATAGTTGTCTAGCCTGCTGATGTACTCCATCACACGGGTACGGTCTGCTTTGATCGCCGTGAGGATCAGCAGGTTCTGCAGATTTCTGTGGGAAAGAGAAGACATGGACCCCTCAGCACACTTTAGTTTTGCAATTCGTTTTGAAATGACTCATGGGACACAGCAAAAAGTCCAAAATGTTTCAGCTAAACACCTGTGTTCACTGAAGACAGAGTTGTCCAACACAATCTTCTCCAGCAGCTCAATGAGCTCGTTGGGCAAGTCTGCAGTCATGAAGGCCTTGACTGTGACTGATACCTCCTCTGGGTCCTGGGTTTCTGACAGAGCAGTCTGCACCACCTGAGGACAAAGGAACAGAGGCTTAGAGAGGCACAAGTCACTTGTATCAAAAGAGATAAGACTCGTCCTGCGTAGACTTTACCTGGTCAATGAGCGGTCGTCTGAAGGGGTTGCTCTCCAGCAGCACGCTGGCCCACAGCTCAGGGTCTTTGCGGCGGACCAGGTAGCGAGACAAGCTCTTGAACAGGGAGTTCTCATTGCAGACCTGATATAAAAAGAACAGAAATTACAATTCTTCCTGTATAGTAAGGCAGTTTAAAGTACTACAAAAACGAACTGAAACTGGATACACAGGTAAGAGGCAGGCAAAGTGCAAAAATTCATCCTCACATTGATCAACTCCTGGTCACACTGTCCTCTCTCATAGGCCACACAGGCCAGGTGGGGGTCTCTCTTCTCGCAGTACTTTCCCACCACACGGCTGTCATAGTACGGGTTTTCCCTCAGGAAGCGTTCGGGGTTGTTGTTGCTGTCAATGTAGATCTTGGCCAGGGCGTTATGGGTAGCGGGCTCCTCACAGCCTTCGTGGATACGAGACTCCAGCCAGGGCAGCAGCAGCTTGAGTCTGTAAGAGAAAGGGGATGTCAGGACTCTCTGATTGCTCACTCAACTTTGCAACCAGGGATGAAGCACAATTCAAATCCTACTTGTAGCACTTGACAGACAAGGTTCTTCGTGCAGTGATCTGTTTTAGGCTTGTTATGTTGAATAAGTCACAGATTCCTCTTTAGATTGCACTAATTTACTAACAATTTCAGTTTAAAAACATTTTCATAACTTGTTACACCCCAAAAACACAACTTCCACAACTCAGCACCACGGTAACAACCTGCAAAACTGACCACTGTGTCTTCTCTTACTTTTAAAAATCAGTTACTCTCCTGTAAATGTCAGTCTGTAATGCTTATATTCCTGCTAAATGTTTATTTTGGTTGATGTAAAATTAAGTAACGGCAATACACTGACTTACTGTTTTTTTTATTTGATCGACATTACTTAAGACAGAAAGCAGACCATTTATGAGGAGAATAAATGAACAATGTGACATTTTGATTACTAATATTGTTAGAGCAAAAAAAATAGCAATCACACAAGGAGAGAGAGAAATAATGAAGCTAAACACTTTGCTATCAAAGCATTAATAACCCAATATTTCTAAGTCAGAACGGTGACAGATAAATTGTCGGTCATAGCAAAGTCGTCCAAATGTCAGGTATTTATAATCTTATGAGGCAAATATCAGCCATCTGGTGTTCCAGACAAAGCTGCAACTACTGGCTGGCAAAACATTTTCTCTCCTGATGATTAACCTTTTGTAATTGTCAAAACTTCACCATTAGCTAGGAAGACAAAATGAGTTGCAATGTTTAGAAACATGTAGGTGGAATAGTGCAGCACCTGTTCCTCTTTTCCACCTCAGCGACCAGTTCATCAGTAGAGAACTGTCCCCTGACAACCAGGATCAGGCTCTTGATGACATCCTCTGAGCAGTCCACGTCCAAGAGACCACCAACCACGACAGGCAGACGGCTAGGATTCACCTAAGACACAAATTTAACTATAAATCTCATCTGCTTATTTCTCTAATACAAGGATGTAGTATAATTGCCATGATGCATATGAACGCTTCTCCGGTGAGCCTTACCTTCTGAACATAGATCTCAATGTACTTCTGCAGGTTGTTGCGGTACAGGTAGAGGACCAGGTCGTGGACAAAGTCAAAACGGTCACAGACGATGATGAGTGGCAGCTGGTCGGTGAGTTTGGCTTCCTGTCCGTCACACACGGAGAAGGGAAAGAGGCCACGTTCAGTACGCAAAACACAACCAGCAAAACACCTCTACAAGCCACAAAACATCAACCAACTCTGATGCAACAGGGTTGATCTTTCACCACTGCACTTAGAATGGTCCTCCTTAAGTGATCAAAAATGGCACATTTAATACAATGTCAAGGGGGAGGGGAAAGAAAAGGTTTGTCACTACAACAAATGGAGGTCACATTGCAAAACGTGTGTTTCACAGTAGAGTCATGGAACAAGACCTCTAAATATTCTGAAGTAGCTTTCTTACTTGTTAACTGGCTGAGAGACGCCAGTTGTCAGGTCAACACTAACAGCACTGACCACTAGTCCTGTACCACAAAGCACCAGTGTGCTGCCATCCACACTCCTACAGGATTAACAAACTGGGATTGTGCACCTCATCGATATCATCCAAAAACATGCTACACTGACGAGAGGCTCCAATTACGGGACTACACACTATACACACAGACACCTTTAATGTCTTCAAATACGGAGTACAGGACCCCAACTTGTAACCATTAACTGCATTTACACACAAAAACATCCAACGTATAGCTAGGACTATGTAAAGCTCCGAGAGCACTGGTTGCACCCCAGTGGGTGTATGGATTGTGGTGTATAAGCATATACGTCTCCATACAAATCCCAGTTTCAATCCTGTGCCTAAAGTTATGGGGTTCGGATGAATGCAAAAAGAAGAAGAAGAAGAAGAAGAAGAAGGGAGAAGTCCTGTACTGTGGAGAAGGATAGATTTACCTGATACATGTCCTGCCATTCCAAAGACAAAAGAGGAAAAGCACAAAAGATAATTGGCTGCCATCAGGGAGGTTGTTGTGAACATTTTAACTAATACAGGCAGATTGCTGGGGATGTGCTGTGATAGTAATAATTTTCTAATCTACAAGAAGGGATCAAAATGCTAATCTGTGAAGCTTTTCTTTTAATGGCATGTAGCATTTAAGAGACTGACTAAGCACTTCAAACTTCACTGGAAATGGTGATTTAAAAACTAGAAAGGTTCACCTTAAGATCAACATGGTGTAAAATTATGAAAAAAATGTTATGGTTCAGACAAGATTTAGTAACGAGATAAGGAACAGAAAGATACAGTGTATACGGGAGAGAGAGTGACAAAAGCAAAAGAAAGAACCAGGTAAAGGAGGAAAACAGCTGTTACATGTCAGTGTTTGATCACTCCAGCTGTCCCTGCGGCTTTACCTTGAGGAAGTTCTTGACACGCTCAGGGTCGTAGCAGTTGCTCTCTCTACAGATTCTCTCCACCTCTTTGATCTGGCCCGTCTTACAGGCAGCCTGGATGTATTTGAAGTGAACTTCAGGGTCCTGGCTGAAGTTCACAATAGAGCCCAGGAAGTAGAACAGACCTGAGAGACACAGACAGTCACTTATATTAAGCTGCACGTCTACAGCTCCACCTATCTAATGATAGCATTAAGGACCCAGTAATACATCCTGAAAAGATATAACTGACAAGTGTAGCCATGACTGCAGTCCCCCCCCCCCAATAAGTTTACTTTACTTTTACTCAGAGCCTTTATGCTTCATTATTCCAGCAATAGTAGAGGAGCTGAACTAATTCACCTCCAGGCCCTTCTGCACAATCTATTGATTGTCCTGCCTCTGCTCTGGCCTACTTGTCTAATTGATAGTTAGGGGACATCTATCCAAGTACATAGGCGAGAGGGAATGGCAGTTGATTAAAGTGCAGGACAAGTCAAATACCACACTAACGTCTAGCCTGGACACAGGAATATTTAGGTGAATCTCCCAATTGTACAAAAAATCTAATACAATTTAAGGATTTTATTGGGTATGTTTCAATCCTTTGTGTCTCTGATTGTACTGGGTCTTATGAGCAAGCGTGTCATCAGTGTCTATGAACTTCAAAAAACCCATCAATTGCATTGTTTGGATTATAGATTACAGTGTTTCCCTAAAAAAGATTTAAATGTCAAATGAAGCAGTATGCTGGTATAAAGTGGGATCTCACCTTCAAAGCTCTTGAAGGACTCAAAGAGCTCAGTGAGAGCCTGTGTGGTGAGCTGTTCGTGGTACTTGGAAGCCACCTGGACACTGATCTGCAGGTTCTGGCGGATGTTGGCAGACAGCATGGCCCTGAGGCACTCCAGAGAGTCCTCCACCGACAGGGAGCCAAAGAAGTTCACCAGCCACTGGAGGATGAGAAGGGAACGTTAGTTTAAGTCGTAGCTCATACAATATCTACCATGCATTTCCACAATAAGGAACTGTTTCTTAGATAAGAAAGAAAAATAGCCTCTAGTTTTCTAGAGTCGCTAACTGAAGCCCACCTCTGGGTTGAGCAGGTGTGTGTGCACCACAGCGCGCTTGATGTCGTACAGGTCGGTGTAGTGCTCCAGTGCCCTTTGCAGGAGTCCAGCTTTCTCACACAGCTGGGCGATGTGGGCACGATCGTAGTTGGTGAACATTTGGTTGCCCAGGATAGCATCAGCAACCTGCACCCATGACATGAAGCAGTAAAAAATGTTAGACAAAAATGCATCCCAGTTCTATGAATTGGATTCCTTTTAGTAAAGTTGGTGTAGATGTGTTCACCTGGGGAGCATGCATGAGGTTCATCTCTAGCAGGCGAGTCTGCAGTGGTCCTTCTGAGGGTCTGTTGTTCTTCAGAGCGTCCAGGAGGAATGAGGTGCACTGCTGGATCAGGTTGTACTCCATGAATACATCCACGATCTGGACAGACAGAGAGACACACAGGTGAGCACTTAAACTCAAGGGAGGAAGAGAGACCATTGTTGTGTAGCTGCTAGAAGCCTGACAAGAATGTAACTTGTCAAGATAAAATACTACTGCACTGCAACTATTGCAACTAGGTAGACAACATCTCCCTCCAACATAAGCATAACACAGCTGCCACAGCCTCCTTAAGTTCTGCGCCGCTGACAGGATTAAAAACTTGAAAGATGCAAGACCAAAGACCACATACTTCTTAAAAGCTGCTTAAAGGCCACTTTAGGCCACAATGACAAGTGAAAGTTGGCTGAATACAACATATTTTCTCTCCCAAAGATTCAATGTGTTTTATTCTTAAATCTCTTGTGCCCTGCCAGTATAGCACTTTAGGCAACACAGAAAGCGGAGTCAGCAGTTGACATTTGCAATGCAGAGTGTCTGCAGAGGCAGGAAGCAAAGGAGGAGGTGCATTTCCTTTATACTACAGGATAGCTGAGGTTCACAGATGTTGGCATGTTGTCAAATACTTCCCAGTCCTATTTCCAGGAAAGTTTGGGGTTGACTTGTTAACTGCAGACTTGGAATGTAAGAAGGTCGCAATATCACCCCAACTTAGCAATAAAACGCAATCCACCCTGTGCTGCAGGGCAACACTTGGTTTTTAAACTCCTACTAAGCTCATAAATTTGGTCAGTTTCATTCAGAGTAAGACACACATCTCTTTAAAGCTCTTTAAGAGAGACCAAGTCCACTCTAATAATTTGGAAATACTTCATTTGACAAATCCATGAATCCCTCCTCCCTTCCTCTGACCTGTGTGATGTCAGCCAGTGGCTCTTCATCCTGGACCAGCATCTGGGCAAACTGCAGGCCTTGTTCAGGGTTGATCCGCATCACATTCCTGAGCAGAAAGATCCAGTCTGGAGTGTAGCCCACCTGAAAGAAAAACAATTATGGATACATCTACATTACTATGATGTTTTAGGGCCATTGTCTAAGTCTGTTAATTTAGCTGACAAAGTGTTCTTATGTTCATGGAGAAACACATCTTCATTTAAGCATCAAACATTTTACGCAATATACTTTATTAAAACCCTTGAATTAGCAAAGGCTTTCTTCTTTAAAATATATTTCATATGGTGTGTCTTCTCCTTTATTGGCCATGAATTTCATCATTTGGGAATTATCCTATCTTTAAGAGCTCAAATACCAGACAGACATACCTTCTTGGCGTACAGGACGATCTTGGGGAACTGACCAGTCTCTGCAAAGCACTGGATGACTTTGTTGGGGACGTTGGCCCTCAGGTAGACACTGAGAGCCAAGGTGGGATCCACTGCCTTCACCAGGTCACCCAGTTCCTCTGAACACTCCAACTGAAACATCGGAAAAGTAGCATCAGCACTGGAAGCAATTCAAGACAATTTTTTAAGAAGCATACAGGGTTATTCCTTTCTCTTTGCCTTATTTTTAATTTTTCTTTCTTTTATACATCTCTTTAGATGTTTTTCTTCTCCCCTTATTTTCCTTTTAATTTTGGTGGTTTTGATACTGTTTCTGTATAAGTTTGCTAAAAAAGGCTAAATGAGAAATGAGCAAATACACAATGAAAATACTGTACATACAGAATCCGTCTATGTTGCACCAAATGACAAAAGGAGAGCATACTAACACGCATAAAGAAAATGAGTGGCAAATGTGGTAAACGTATGGATGACAAAAAACATTCAAATACATAATGAGTCAAAATTAAAATATACCTGAATTTATATCCCCAATCCCACATTATCTTATTTACCATTGAAGCAGCTTAGAACCACCCAAATCTACAGTTTCAAAGGGAAACTTCACAAATTCCTTACATAACAGATGTTCTCACATGATCCAACATAATAGGAGAGTCATGTAAACAAACAACAAGAGCCTCTTCCTGTGAGTGGAGGCTGAGATGGAGATCTGCAATACCTTGTCTTCCTTCAGCCACTTCTCCAGTAGCTGCTTTCGTCCCTGCTGTAAGACAGGCCTGCAAAGCTCCAGGGACTCGAACTTGTTGAGCTGGCCCTGGTCCAAGAGGATTCCAAAGTACTGAAGCAAGGGGGAGGTCTGGCCTGGCTGAGTCGGAACGCTCTGGAAGCGACGGATGGTGTCTGGGGTTCGGAGGATACCCTGAGGGGGGGGGGGGGGGAAGGTCAACTGAAGGTGAGAGGAGATCTGAACGACTGATGTAAGACAAAACAAGTAGGTAGAATATAATGCAATCCAATCCAATAGCCCTGCAATAAATACAACCATGTGGATTTTACATTACATTTTTGCTCAGACTATGTCAGAGAGCTGCTGATTGACCCCATGCGAACAGGATGAGTACCTTTGGTGCATTGGCAGCAACCTTGGCAGCCTCGGAGTAGTTGCCAGCAGCAAACAGGTTGTTAAACTTGCGTGCAAAGAGCTCTTCAGCGCCGGCGAGGTTGTTGCGGACAGCTAAGCGGAGAGCCAGATCTGGATTCTGCAGCACGTTAGTGATGTAGGGGATGATGTTTTCCTCTTCCACGCAGACTGACAGCACCTGTGTTACAGGGAAACATAGACACTGTTGCAGTACAGTACACTAGAGACCAGACTCAGGGTAACAATGTAATCATGCTGCCAGATTTGACCTCTCTAGCCTTTTGTTTGTATAATTCTGATTAAAACTACCACATTTCCTCATAGTATTTTATTAGCTTGCCATTGCCAACTGGTGCGGGGTCCTCCACTGAAGTCAAATGCACTGCCCCCGAAACCCCACCCCCACAACGTTTAGCAAGGCTCTGATTTAAAGCCAGACCAATAAATCGACCAAGCCGACATAGAGTGCAATCTCGGGTGGATTTGATGGATGGTCTTTCTTATTGTAACTCATCGCAGATACATCTCGACGACACCAGCATAAGTAAACACATTCCTTATTCACGTTTTGTGCCAGAAATTAGCAGAGTGAGCAAGCTCAGCTGAATGTAACTGTGGGCGATAGCATTAAACTCCATTAAACCCTGTCTAGCCTTGGGTTGTGGCTGCTGAATGCAAATGTATTATTAGTGGGTCAGTGTAACGCATGGCCTTTGTGAGCAGTCTGGCAACAGAGAGAGAAAGGAGAATGAGTCGAATGAAAAGAGCAGGACGGAGGAAAGGGGAGGGGGGGTTGAAGGAGAAAGACGACCAGTGTTGGCCCCTCTACAAACAAGCCCAGCAGGTCAGTGGCCCAGCTTAACATGGGTGACTAGACCTCATTGTTCCTGCCACTAAAGCAGAGTCACTTACTCACTATAATGTGGGTAGACTAATTGGAGATAGTTGAAATAAAAAATGGACAGAGAAGAAGTGGAGATTCTGTGTACTACTCAGTGCGTAGGTGTGGTCAGGGAGGAGGATACAGCATCCGAAAAGAGATTAAGGCTGATATTAAAGTCAGGAACAATTACAAACAGAAACATGCGAGTGAAACATGGCAGATTAAAGAAATCATCTGGACAAGTGAGCCAATACTTAAATGACAAGAGACACTGCTGTCGACATATGCAGCCATACCCTTCAGTTAATTTATAATGCAACATTCCATTTAAATACAATGTTCAGAGTCTGATGGAAAAAACAGAAACTAGCCAGAAGAATAACAGTTCTCAACAAGAGAGCACCAAGCGTCAGATGACACATGAGCGGTCGTATCAAGTGATGCGCTGGCTTCGACACAAAAACACACACTAACACAGAATAGTAAAACTGCAGGGCAGACATCACAGGTCTCTGCCATGCTGATGACGTGGAAGATAAAGGTGGAGTTTGTGATTGGATGAGAGGACCAGCACTAAGAGGATTGAGGGCACCAGGCTGTGCCTCCCACTTCACATCATGTGCTGTGTGGTGGGCCCTTTTACCCTTCTTACTCTGTTGCTTTCTCACTCCTTTCCCTCCTCTGGCCCTCTCTGGTTTATGTGCAGCAGTTCTGTGTTGCAGCTATCATCATTGCATGTCAATGTCAGGCCAGGTCTGGCACATACGAACACACTGCCAGGTCTGAGACACAGTATAAGAGACTCAAACACCAAAGCAGGCACTGCTAAGTCCAAAGCTCCCAATAAGAAACTTGTTGACACCTACGGGGACCAGTTTGGGCAGGAAGCAATAATAAAAAGATGGAAACATACAAGTAGATATCAACCAGGAGGCTCATGTTTATATTTAAATGTCCATCCATAAAGTCAAGATCTAAGAACCTTAACTTAGAGTGGGAAAGGTATTGATTTTTTTCTCTCCAGTGTGACAGGACAGCACACCCCTGTGGTTAACCACCATTTAGTTCTGTAATGGGTTTTTTCTGACCAACTCCAAACACTGGATGGTTATTGCAAATGAGAGTAGGAAATATATATTTTCAGGGGGTTTATTATTACTTAACCCAAGTAATGCAATACCACAATATTCAGATGTTCAATTACAACTTGACTCAAATTTCAAACTATCATTATATCATCCTGAACTTTTTCAGCAGCAGCACATAGCCGCACAGCCATCCCTTCCTGTGGCATTCTTTACTGTTCTGCTTGACCAGTACAACAAGGAACAAAAATATTAAATGGCATTAGATTAAAATCACTTTCAGTCATCTGGTTAGCCTACTTTATGAGAGACCTTGTGTTGCTTGTTGACTGGAGACAGCAGCAGATTTAAAAGAAATCTATGGGAAATGCATTGTAGCCATGTATTACTTAGTATCAGGTTAACAATATTGTTGGTAACCAACCCACTGAGGGGCCAAGACAGTGGCCTATTATCTCTCAGATCACTGCCTGTGTACGTGTTTGTGTGGATGTGATGTGTGTACACACACATACGCACTTCACTGCCCCACCATACAGCGAGATCCGTCACTGCCTCAGATCAGCTTTCCTCTCTTCACTCAATTATTCATGTAGTGTGTGGCCTGGCTGGAACATTATTCATCATCTGGCTGGATCCAGTTCTCCTCTCTGGTTCAGCTTTACAAAAGCAGTAAGACACAAGCCTCTCTCCTCTCTGTGTGAAACACTATACCTTGGATTATTTATAATGCCTCCTGGCATAGTCTCAGCTTGTCTGATGATGACAGACAAACAAGAAGTTATTGTTATTACCCCATGCAACAACTGATGTTGATGTTGTGCTCGTTTACATCCATTAACCTGCGTCAGATTTGCTGGACATCTGATTGCTGATGACATTACGAGCAAATAATAAAGAAGTGGTTCTGTTGTGGCTGTGTGATGGAGACTAGGAAGAATATTATTATCATTATTATTATTATCATTCTACTTTGACATTAACAAGACTGAGCAGCCATGCTAAACATACATTTAATTTCCTTGAGCACTTAGGACGAGCACTGGTTGACATTCTTACCTGTCCCTTCCTGTTGACCCCGATGATGCCTGAGGTGGCCTCATGTGGAGCGGTGACAAAGATGGTCTCTCCGCTGATGCGGTTCATGTAGATGCAGGTGCCTGTCTCCAAGTCATACAAGTGAATGTAGCCATATTTGGTAATAAGGAAAACCACATCTTGCTTGGAGCTTATCTGTCAAAAAACACAGCACAACAATACGTCTGTAAATCTGATATGACCTCACATAAACCTATATAGCCTATTTTGCTTTATAAGCTAGCAACAGACCGAAGAAAATACAGAAAGAAAATCATGGCTGTTTGCCGATTATGTATAAAAAGCAGCTGCCTTCGCAACAACAACAATTCTGAGGACTCAGCAGACTTTATGAAAAAGTGACAGCCCTAGTCTGAGCTAGGTGGTCAATTATGGAAGTGTGCTCCACACCTGCATGGCCACAGGGAAGTCGTTCTGGGCTTCAGGGGGGAAGAACACATCCACTGCTTTCTTTGGAAATGGCTGGTTGCCAGTTGGTGGGGTCCCCACTTCGATGATGTGCAACTGTGTCGAAAAGAAAAAACGTAAGTAACAGCCTCAGGGGAGGTTTTGCTACGAGAATGCCAATGACATTAAAATCTTTGTCCCCTATTATGTTATTAACATCACTCACCTTGCCACCTGCCTGGCCTCTGACAGCGAAGCAGAACAAAGTAGACTCCTCTGTATTCCCCTCCATCTTGAACTGGGCAAAGCTGGCAGCATGGCCTTCGATGGGCTGAGAAACCTTTCTGTCAACAGAGTAGAGCTGCATGGCTCCCACCACCCGATTTTGCTGAGAAAACGCAAAAAAATAAATAAGTATGAAACAAAGTGACTGGCTAACCAATGCTATAGGTAAAGCTACTGTGTATCTGTGGTTACCTATGAATGCAAACAAGCTATAGACGTTACAGTTCTATATGTCATATATGTTCAATAAGTTGGGTGTTAAACTAAAAAGACATGAGCCGCAAATGACCTGGGCTGAGATGCCGATGAGCAGGAGCCATTTTTGCTTGGCGTCAGTGCGGTAGTTGATGACCTGGCAGCCTGCCAGGCTGGAGTGGCGGTCAAAGACTTTCACAGGCTGTGAGTCACCCTCCATGCTCCAGTGGTAGACGGCATTGTCAGTCACAAGTGCAACTGTGTTAAGGGAGATCCACTTCCAGAAGGTAACATCGTCCGTCATGGTGTGAGCCTTCATCTTGCTCTTCATCTCAATGTTGAATATCTGAAGGGTTTTGGCGGCTAGAGGGGGAGAAAGGGGGCAGGAACCAGGCCCCAGAAGAATGTTATAGTTTCTGACAGATGTGTGTCCACACATACATTCATAGAAAAGAAACACACCAAATTTCAATAGAAAAGGGAGATTCAAATTTGAAATATTGGTAGTCATGGCACAGAGGTCATCAAGCAACGACGCCATGACTGATAGAAAGGGGGATGCCAAACATGCTGTAGTCGGAAATTGTGTCATATCTGTGTAGTGTAGTGAAACAAGTGGCACAGAAAGAATGGAAAAGTGAATAATATTTCTGCCTCCTGAGAGGCTGCACAAGGTGTCACTGTGTCAATTATGTGCACTTCAAGCACGTACATTTTACTATTCTAAACTCTACTGGTACATTATGAATTGGCAGGCCAATGAGAATACAAAACTGCAGAGTTTCCTAATGCCAGATACATGTAGAACTTTAAGTAAATTAATAAGATAAGAGTAAGGAGGACAATTATTTTCAATGTGCATTAACTTAATGAACAATCCAGTGAGCAAAAATAAGAGACAGAAAGGTTACAGGTGCTCTTTGTGGTCTGTGAGACAAATTAATACATGCATACATCTTTCTTAGCACAATAGTCAATATAAATTGAGACTATAGACTAATAAACATAGTATTTAACTAAAGTGACCACTTTCTTCAAAGATGTTTAATAAATGTATTTTAATGTATGTCATGTATTGTTATGTCCGACTACGTGGCCCACCCCATCAAATGAACAGCCTTCATCGAGAGAAACAAAGCAGACAGAGGGTAGAAGCAAGAAACAAACAACTCACAAAAAAGGCAAACACATCTGCATCTGAGTCAAATATAACAGCGGAATACGACAGTTAAACGACAGATACGCAGACGCACAATTAAGGGGGGAGGGCACATTTTTTCAGACAAGAGTTGCAGAAAAGTTTTCAATAA
Source organism: Enoplosus armatus (assembly GCF_043641665.1). Lineage (NCBI taxonomy): Eukaryota > Metazoa > Chordata > Actinopteri > Centrarchiformes > Enoplosidae > Enoplosus > Enoplosus armatus. The sequence continues at coordinate 19,981,687 of NC_092192.1, read as the reverse complement.
TGATTTTTCTGGTTGATTGTCTACAATTGAAGTTTTGTGACGTCCTGATAACAGATCAGAGACTCAATGTTCAAATAAGGTTCACTCACCTGCATTTTTTTGTTTATTAGTTGGGGTTAATTTAGTGAGCTAAAGCTTTATTAAGAAGCAGTGTGACTTCCTTGTTTGCTCATTATTTAACACTCAACGTGAGAAAAAGCAAAGACCAATGCGTTAGCACAACCGTCAAGATCATTTTGCCACCACTAAGCCATGGGATTGGGGTACAAAAAGCGACATGGCGAATGGACCACTTGCAGCTGCAGCCAAATTTCAAAGAGCAAGCAAAGGGATTTTTTTTAATTGAGTCATGATCAGCTGTTGGAGGTGTGTGCGCATTGAATCCGTCCTTCAGACATGGTTACATGAAAAGGTTAAGGCTTGATGCTGTGTCACATGACAAGGTCGGCTGAGAAGCATCATTATGGTAGACTGAGCAGGGAAGACAGTGGGGGTAGAAAGAGGGAGGACGGATCTACGCTGACCCTACGCTACATAATTAGTGAGGAAAAGACAGGGACTACAACTTGAGCCAACATGGATCTTGAGCTCTCCATAAACTGTGATCTACTGTAACTGCTGTTTATGGCAGTTTATAGCCATAACATATCCTCCGTTATCACACAACTCATGTCTGCTGTGGCTGATGAGGAATGTGCGTTGCTGAAATGTTACTGCATTTGTAGGACTCATTATTTTCAAGTTTTATTAAAAAGAATAACGCTCTCCCCATTTTTTTTCCTGTTTGTTTTTAGTGGGAAGCATTTTCTGAGCTGTCCTAATCACAAGAGGACCCCATTTAATGCAAACTGTGGTGATCAATGTCTTCTTTGCAGCATTAAGACAATCATTTTTATATAAATGTGAAAATACTACAAGGGTGAAAGTGGCTTTCAACCAATCGGCTTGTTTTAAAAAACTGAAAACAAAGAGCCGTACGTGTTTGCTGTGTAACATTTAACCAGGCAACATAATGAGGTGAATGCTCATGTCTGTATGTCACATGTTTGTCAGCAATGAGCTAGAACTCTATAAAAGCTCCGCACACAATTTATAACTGCACATTGTCCTCTAGGGAGGCCAGTCAGCAAAGAAAGGTGGTTTAACTGATTCTAACAAATACATTTAAAGGGAGGACAGTTTTACACAAATGCACAGTCACACCTGCAAAGTCCTTGTATCATCAACACACCAGCTTCAACCCGACAAAAAGGACATGCTACTAGTTATTACCTCCTCATCCCTCATTGTTGAAAATTAACACTAACTGATGTTCACTAGGCATGTCGGTTGATTCCAAAATCCAAACAATGTACATGATTATACAAGTAAAATGAGCAGGGGTAAATCATTTGGTCATGTCAGTGCACTAAGGATCGTTTTAACTGATCAAAATATTAGTCATTTTACAAGGAAACCTGTAGGACCAGGGGGCCTTAGACACCCACTCATTTCGTGGCATAAAAACTGTGACCACAGAGAGATAGTCTAGCAAGATATCCTAAGACACAAGCTGTGAAGAAGTGTAATTTCAATAGTTGGACAGGGATAAGGCCAAGGGCTGAACACAGATGGACACACAGGACAGTTGGGCTCTAGGATCTGCTGGAGTCTACTGGAGTTACTCCTTAACTCTACTTTTCACACCCTGACAAGCGAGCCTCACAGATTATTATTCAAAGTCTCTTCTTGACCCAGTTTACTCCTCATCTGGAACTGCTTATGAAAGAATGATGCCCCATCAGGAACATGTGAAATCAAATCAATGCTGCTATCAGATGCCATCAGACTTCCCACATTACATGTCAGCACATTAAGTCTATGCTCTCTGGTAGCAAAGTCTAATCTTCAGTCCTTGGTATAGAGAATAACAAGTTTTTCAAAACTTGCTAAATGAATTAACAAATATTAAACACAGCTGGGAAACTAGTGAAACAATAGGTTTGGGTAATTACCACTTCACACAGATGGAAGAAGACATGGATTTCAAATGGAAATTGAGAAGAAATGTGAATTAAAATGAAATCATTTTTACCCACAATATTACCACATGTAAAACAGGTTCTAAATCACTTGTACATGTAATAAAAATGATGGAATGCCAGCAAGCTATAAGGCTGTGAAAGCTAAATCCTGTTTACAAAGAAGTATTTTTAATGGCCAAGATATGGAAGAAGAATTATCCAGAAATGGGTTTAGAAATATGAAACATATTTAAAGCTAGGCCATTAACTTACAGGTTTAAAGAGCACTGTACCAAAACCCAAGTTTAAAGTGTCCAATGGTACACAATGGTGGACAAAGTCATGTCAGCTGTAATCAATATAGTCGGTATGCTTCATTTGTTTACTGAAGAGGGTAATACTGAAGGGGATAATTTCACAAATACTGTTTTGAAAACAGGATTTTACTTCCACAATGAAGTAGTTAAATTTCAACTCACCGTCTGCAAACACATAAGAAAGCAGTAAAGAAAAAAAAAAAAAAAGAACATAGAAAAGACAAAAACAAAAACAACAAAAAAGTCAAAGCAATCATGGATGTTGGACAAAAAGAATAAAAATATGCTATTTTGAATATCTACAGGACAAATGTTTGGAGAAAACAATATATGTTGGCCAATAAAAGCCTACTTCACAGCGGAAAACTAAAGTAGCTGGATGTGTATGGACATAAATAGATGAAAATAATTCAGAAATACTCGTAATCATTAAATGGATAATGTTACTATATTGAACAAACATGTCAGAGCTGAATGCCGCAGGCCCCTTACAGGGGGTTAGTAAAAATACAATACTAAAGTAATATAAAGTAGTTCTCTCTCTGGTAATTCCTACACTGATTTATATAAATGTGGCCTCTGCAATGTCAATACAATGCCTTACCTTTAAGTGCAATGACTTTGCTGGCTGGATTCATGATGGCGCTGTCGGCTGAGATGGGCCTGCGGATAGGTGTATTGGGGTCCGCCATGTCAATGATTACAACCTGGGTCTGCTCGCCCACCTTCTCCCGGATACAGATAAACTTATCTGACTCCATGGTAAGGGTGCTGAAGCCTATGTTGGCCGGATTGATCCCTAAGTTTTGGAGCTATGAGAAAAGGAAAAAAAGTGGGGGGACATGTTAAGCAGAAATAGCCAGCAAAACGTTCAATATAATTTGAAGAGAATCAGTGACATCACATTCGTCCTGCCAGAATCTCATCTCCAGGCTGCCATTTGAAAAGAGGCAGCTCTAGTTTATTTTAATTTCACTGCAAATTAGTGTAGTATTTCCCAAGAGACGCCCAGGCAGCCATGTGGCAAAATAAAGGGGGGAGGAAAAAAATCTTACTTGCCAGACAGCAGCAAATGACTTTCAAGGGTTGCAGTGAGGGCTTAAGAGCCCCAGTTACTTAGTTAACATTGTGCACAGTAATAATGATTTTTAACAGTCAAATTAATTAAAACGCCTCATGCTGACAAAACAACAGTCCAATAAGAAGGCTTAGACTCCACATCCAGCCGATGAGGTCACCAAGCCTGACACTGACTAGCAGCTCTTCGGACACATGAAGCGGTGGAGTCGTCACAACGATTAGAGAGCAGGGCTGGGTGGAGGGCTACTCCAACGCCAAGTTCTCCAAGCATGGGCCAAAGAGGAAACTACAACCATATTACACAACACTGTAGTCCCACTGCAGTCTAAATACCAGCAACTTATTAAGGTCTGACTTCTTGCAATTTACTACATTTGTTTATGATGCAGTTCATCAAGGTCACAGAGACACTATCGCTGCATGAAAGCAATTTTGGCACCTGTCCTGACAATCACCTGTGATAAAGGATCATAATGTTAAGCTAACTCACGTGAAACGCTAATTTGAATCCTAAGGCTAGCGCAATCAACCAGCAGTGTTGCCTCAGTTTCCCAGACTTACTGGTGTCCCAGCAGAACAAACTATGTGATACAGGACGTAAAGAGGTTTAACCTGCATAAAAACAAAAGCCTGAGGCTAAGGGTGAAATGCTTTGCAGCACATAACACCAGAAAGCTCTGCAGCCCAGCTTACTGCCAAGACAAGGCATCCTGCCTGCCTCACACAAACCCTGACACAGCACTACCTACTGAGGGCAGTGCCAAAACAGCTCTGGGCAGGAGTGTCAAGACTGTGGTACAAGTACAACCATGCATCATGGTGATAATACTAAAATGAAACCACTGCAAACCAAATTGCAACAATAACACTGAACATGGCAAATGGCAGAACGCAACCATTACACAAACAGAACTTCAGTGTCTTCCTGCTGACAAATTAAAACGCCGTTGTGAAGTAAACCTGAAGGAAATGAAACTACCAAAAACATTTCCTATAGGCCATAGTTTGCTGTTGCAACTTCCTCTACTTTCGCAACATATCAGCAATACATCACAGTTGTACAAATGTTGTATAATTACATGAAGCTATTTGGAGCACGATTTTCTGACCAAACTTGAGACACAGTGGCTCTGTAGATAAATGTAAAAACAAAAGGAATAAAACTATACAAATACAATTAATTAGTTAAATACTTTGCTGTCATTAAGTATTAGCCTTTCAATATTTAGCTACCAGTAAAGGGTCTTCTGATTGAGTTTTCCCTAAGAAATCTTACCTTAAGTACAGTCTGGTTTTTAATAGGGAATTAAATTATTATCAGGCTACAGCAATACAGCAGTATAAAATTGTGTGTACAGCTGCAGAGGTAGAAATCTAAACTGTGACAAAATCTGACCAAACCTCTCTTTGGTAGGCAACTGTACTTGATGTTTACCTATGGTCATGAATAACTGATAACTCAAACATTTAGCTAATGGCATTAGCTGATCAGGGAAATGTTTAATTTAGATTCCAATGACCTGTGTTCTGCATTCTAATGACGAGTATTAATGTCTGCTTTACTTTAGCGGCCATAGAGGTTAGAAGATTCATAATTTGTGGCCGCCTAATTTGAATTTTTAAATGTCAAGAGTAGTTTTGTCAACTAAATTGGACCTACTTGCCAGACACAGCCACAATTTACCCATGATTGGTGGCCAGTGTTCATTTCGAGGCTTACTAATGATATAATGTGGCTCAACTGTCAACAATTTGCCCTAGTTGAGTCCTAATCAGCAAACACAAACCACAGTTCCAGGAATTGCTCAACGAAATGGGAACACCTTTTATCAATGACAGGACACACCCTCCCGCCAGCCCTGCCCCACCCACATTCTTTCACTAGTGCGTAAACCCGGTTCCCTCTCAATGACATTGCGATAAAATACCTTACAGAACAAGTGTTACTACCAGTTACGAGGAAAGAACTGAAAACTGCCTACACCACTACTTCATGTTTTTTTTATTCCTGTGGAGGGTCACATCATACATTAACATCACTGCAGCCTCTTATCGCTGCCACTGTCCAGTACAGAAGCCTTGTTTACTAAGGCAACATTTATTCAAACACCAGACAAGGGGAAAGAGCCCGCAGAGAGAACATAATTTAGACACAGAATAAATCTGCTTTAATTAATAACTAGCAACAGTTTGCTCTATCAGAACACTGTAAAAACTGCCATCTTCCTTGAAATGGACTTGCTAAACAGATTCAAACCAAGACAGTGTGAATTAACTGTTTGACTCTCTTTAAATCATCTCTCTAATCTCTGTAAACCAGACTGAGGTATGTCTACGTGTTAAGCAGAACATGAGGGTTATCCTCTATTATTACACAATAGTTTTCTAGAGAGATTTACTTGCTCTCTCTCTCACCCTCTCTCTCTCCCATCTGCCATCTATTCTGGGATCAGCAGGAAGCCCTTTCATTCACAATGAAAAGCATTCGTAAAACAGGAAAGCGCGGCACGGCCTAATCACAATGAATATGGTACGTGTGTGCCTTGGAGTAAAGAACAACAAACACAGACAGATGTTGTACTGCTGGAAGACGGACCACGCCACAGTTTGGTCTGCCAGACTGATTTGCTATGGAAACCTCATAGTAAAACACTGCTGTGGGCTAACACTGCTGTGACATCAATGAGCAGGAATTTGGGTGAAAGCAGGTCAAACAAGTAGAGCTACAACCAATGTGGAAAATCATTTAGTGCCCTTGCCTGGGTGTTGCTGCTTTTAGCTTAGCTGTTAGCATAAGCTTTGATGGGCAGATGCAAGCCCAAAATCTTTGAATCCACCAATGGCTAATTTAAAACAGGGTAGCGATATGAAAGACTGGACTGCAATTTAAGGGAGTGAGAAGAAGAGCGCCACTGTACGCTCTAGCATGACGATCAACAAACTAATCTGGTGAGTGTGCTCAGAAGAAGGCAAAACATCTAATGCCATGTGTATATGGCATTAGATGGCCATGTATCTAATGCCATATACACCATGTATGTATAGCCAGTGCAATAGCAGCAACAAATTGCCAGCAAGAGGCATAGTGACTCACCATTACACAATGTATTACTATCATTAGTATCTTGACAAACCATTAACTCCACCTCTCTACCTCACTCCATTCTAATCACTTTCAGAACTGCGTCTTCAATGACATGACATTATAGCAGGGCATGTCCCACATTTGTGTCTCTGCGAGGCAATATTTTTTGCACCAGAGAAAGCTAAATTGTCATGCAAATACATAACACAATGTGAGCCTCACTGAAACCTCCAGCCACCTAGGTGTCCTGGAATATTATCAAGACAGTATCAGGAAATGAGTGCAATTCATTGCTAACTCATTGGGTGTTTTATTGAAGATTTACTGCCGTTATATCAATCAGTCACGTTAGCATGATAATCTACTACCGCTAGCAGGAATGAGTTGACATACAGTATGCCACAACTACTGATAAAGACTGTCCTCGTTGACACTTTTGTACAACATGTTATTAAAGGCTACATAATGAAATTCAAAAAGTCCATGAGAGATAAAATCAGTTGCTGTAACACAGCACCACTGTTGAATATGGCAGTGGAAACAATACTCTTCACATTCTTCTTTGCCACCAGAAAAAGTAAAGTGGCCAAGCATGCAAACAATAACACAACCCCCCTTTATATTTCATAGATGGACTAAGTGTAATAAACATTCACTCTGAGGTCCACAGCAGGAGCTTGGATCACAGGGCAGGACCCTCTGCAATCATCAGCTCCACTCAGTGTGATCAAGTGCACTGTAGAGAAGAACCAAAACACACCAGCTTAAGTCTGAGCAAATCCCATCCTTTCATCAGGAAAGGAGAACTAATGGGAAAATGAGGTAATGAACAGACCCACATGGAGTTCACTCACATATAAAGTGGAGGCTAGGGATCATCTTGGTTTATACTGGCAAATACTGTATAATCTTGATTTCATTACAGCACCACCATGTTTCTTACTAAACAAATGATATTTTTAGTACCTGTCCTCATTTAATACTATACAATGTTTCCTGGTGTCTGAAACAATGTAAGGGAATTGCAACAAATAACTATTGAAAGCATTAACTTTGGCATAAAATCATTTGAATATCTTTGTATTTTTCTTTACCATGTGGACCCTTGAAAGCTGAAATATCAGGCATACATTTGATACGGGTTCCTAAATTATTCTCTTGCCCAATACAAATAACTGATGCATCATGCAGCCCTAGTGAGGATGTTTTCTTGCACATTTGCTGAGCCATAGTTGACAGTCATCTAGTTCAGAGGACTGTGGGCTCTCTCGTAAGGAAGCTAAGTCAAATTGAGTAAAGCCATAAAAAGCCAAAAATTGAGCTGATGGTTGCTAGTGAATCTCACAGAGATAAGGAACCAGCCAGCAGATTTGAACTATTCCCAACGACCCCAATGTAGGCCCATCTGTTGATTTAACCTGTATGCTCTTCCTTCAAAGGAAAGCAGCATCTTGCTCAGCACAAAAAAACCCTGTGTATGTCCCGTACATGTAAAGTTCAAGGCAGGGCAGGGAAGGATGTGCTATGTAATGTGCTGAGGCTTGCAGCACTTCATGGCAGTGCTCCACAACAGGAAACCAGGGACCCATTGTCTACCAGGACTGAAACAACAGGCCTGCCCAGTGCTGCCTCCTCCACTACCATGTGACACTGGTGGGGGACATGTGACCAGCCCAGGGGTGAGGAGCAAGAGGGCTGCCTTTACTGTTAGATAAAGAGAAAAAAGAGGTGGGGTGGGGGGGGGGGGGGGGGTGCATGCATTTCTGGAACCAGTCCATCTCCACTCCAGGCCAGTTCTGCTGAGGTGGTTTTGGGACTGCAGTTTCCTTTTTCTCCCAAATGCACGCTTTATCTTACATTTAGACAGTGCTGCAGAATGTCAAGTGTTCTGTATCCTCACCAGCCTGTCACGGGATATCAGCTGGTCAGTTACTAGCACAGTTCAAAGTGCAACATGCAAACCTTGTAAGGTGATATTTAAAGAGCTTGCCACAATAAACTACTGCCCTCCCCACCTTCCAAAACATTGTATCTGCAGAAATGTGTGAGTAAAATGTTTTAACTGGAATAACAGCCAAAATGTCTAAAATAAGAAAAAAGTGAATTTCTTGTGAATGTATGATTCCACTATTGCTAGGTGTTCTGGGGAGACTCTTGCCTCCAAAATATCAACTACATATTACACATGTAACTAAAATGTTCTTGGTGGGTGTTTTGTAATTGGTTTTGCCTGGAGAGTTAACTGATAACATGTTTTGTAAGCATAACAGATTACTGTGTATACTTAGAAAACATCCATGTATGCAGAGAAAGTAAATTAACAGTAACAGGTCATTATGGACTTGCATCTGAAATGCTATGCTGAAGTAACACACTATTTAATAAGCTTAAGCTTTTGCTTTTCCCTCAACAAATCATCATCTGTGCCGGAGAGGAAACCTGGCTTGTCAAACCCTGCTTACTAAACACTATTTGCAAGGGAAGCCTTTGTCAACAAAGAGTGGGCACCTTGTTGTCATAAACAGGATCCAAGAGCCATTTTCAGCCAACTCCCAGGTAGGGATGGGTATCGAGGATCTGTCTTAAATTGATACTGGTTGCTGACTGGTCAGAACTGCAACACTGATAAGCTCCTGGGTAGTAGGTGCTGCTATGGGTATTTGAACGTCAGTCATTCATTTAACATTACATATTTTCAGTTTGTTGGGATAAGTGTACAAAGTGGAGTACATGAAAAACTGAGTGCATATACTATGTGTGAGAAAAGATGTGAGGTAAGTTACAGGTATTTTACTTTACACTTGTGCAATTAAAGTTCTTTAACTGGAGTCTACACTACATTATATAAATGGTTGATATATAAAAATGCAAGCCATGCAAGTTGACCGGATGACAGGGGTGGGGTGGGGGGGAGCACAGACCAAAGTAAATGCTTGCTTTTAAGCTGTCGTAGCCAATGTACAGCTGGAGACTTGGTGCAAATGAGTGATTTACTTGAAACAAATTGTACAAAACAATCATAATATCAGCTCTAATTGTCCCAAGATAACACTGAGGCCTGCAAAAATCTAAATTGTAAAAAATATTAATCTATCTGTTATGAATCTATCACATCGGTCAATTTGAGGTAGTTCTCAAAGTAATGTTTTTTGTTGAAGCATGAGTTTAAAAATCCAGTTAGGAAGAAGTGATGACATGTTGAAAAATGATTACATACATCGTTTTTATGTACAGCATACATCAAAATCACAGCAATCAATCTGGTTCACTTACAGTGTAAGTGGTAAAGCAGATATATTTGGTTGAAAACAAAAATCTGGACCTGCTTTGCTGAGCCTGCATGCTGTGATAGCTGTGTGAACAATCAGGAGAGCATGCAGAACCATGAGCTGATGTCAGGTTGGTGTCTCCAGGATCATGTGACTCTACTGTACCAATAAGCTAGGAGAACTTCCTTCCTGCTTCATGGGTGCTCTTGAGGGGAGCCATGCCAGCATCTTATAGTACCTGACAAGCTGATAGCCAACAAGATGAATGGACAGACTCCTCAGCAAAAACCAATGAGAAATGAGCCAATATAACAAAAGAAAACACGTTTGTAATTATTTAGGTGAATTGTTCCTGATATAGATTTTCGTCCAGCTCTAATATTCTGCATGATCTGCTGAAGTGATGGACGCTGTGAAACATGTATGAAACAGCATATGCAGGCCATGCATTAGTGATAGGTGCTGGAGATCCCATGGGAGTTGATTAGTCACACAAAATGACCTTGTGACGTGCCGATGACACAAACCAGTCACAGTCTGGCAGTTTGTGTCACTGAGAACTACAGTGTGGTACAGTAAGTAATCGGAATAAAATACATGTTTTTTATTATTTTGCGAAAAATGTACATAAAAGTAAAACATGTTAACAAAGTATGAAGGTCAACAAGCTACTTGAAGTGAAATTACTGGTTCCTTTTATAGGTTAAATTCGAAAGCCACCAGTATAATTTCACAGCAAAGATGTAGTGTCAGTGCACAATTGCACTTCCCTTGGCTGAAGATAAAATATTAGTTCAATTTTAATGCACAGTACCCGCAGTAATTCTCCATTTATATATTACTCTCTCTTTTCACTCCCACTCCTGCAATCCAGAGGACTTATCAAAGGAGTCAATAATCATCCCATAATAATTTCATTGTAACTGTACGCACAAAAGACCTTTGCATAGCTTTGTGACGCTCAGTCTCCATACAGCCTCTTGGGATAGGCCTACATATTAACTCATCAACTGCTGTCACATAAACTGAGATGGCAATAACACAGAGCGCTGTGCTGCACTGTGACTTTTTGAAGAATTGTTACACATTGTCTTTTGTTTTATCATTATCAACAGCAAACAAAAAAGACAGACAAAATCTGAAGAAAGCATCCACCTGCTTTGAACAAGAACAGTACCTCACTAAACCTCACTATTCTCATAAGATCTGTAAGAAGGGTGGTATTTCGTAGTAGCAGGCCTGGGTTCAAACCCTCACTCTGCTGAGCTGTCACTGAGTAAGATACTGAAAGTCACAATCAACTCCAACGGTACTGACCTCTGACCTCTCAGTGATCAGGATCAGTGTCACAACACTTGTCACTATTACTAAGTGTTGAGCAGAGTCAGAGCCTCTTAGAAATTAAGGAAAACTAGAGCAACTATAAGAACAGTCTGGCTCACATAATAAGGCTGTGAGGCCCAAAGCTTTTTGTGTTCAGACCAGGCTAGAAAACAAAAAAAAAAAGGTGAATAAACAAATGTTTTTCTTGAGGCCTGGAGGTAGGCAGATCACATTTCTCATTTGGGCCTTGACTGAAACACCAAAAGTCCCTATAATTTATTCATTACATCTTGAAAGTCAGAACTGCAGATTGAGTCCATAAGCTTGGAGAGCCATGAATGTTTCCACTTCCTCAACCTGCTCAAATGGCAGTTTTATTGGGGTTGTAGTAAAGGTGTGGCCATTTAAACCAAGAAGTAAGCGCAGTCCAGATAGTAAATAGAGCTGCACAATCAAGGAAAACACCTGTTTGTCTAGTATTTAAAACATGTGTAATACCAGCTTTATTACTGCCATATCAAAGGGAGAGCAGAAAAGAAACGACACAAAAAGAATTCAACAGAAACAGAAACCATTCTCAGTAAACATTTGAGCATCCACCAACTTTGTCAAAGTCATTCAGCATGGGTAGTCGGATAGCTGTCGGACAAGCCAACACACCACATGACCATTTCTACAACCAGCCAACGTGATATCCTCCCGAGGTTGGATAATCACATTCAAAGTTATAGGAAAATACATATTTTACAACATGTCAACGCCACATAAATAAGTGAACGGTTATAGAGAAAATAGTTTCACCTTTCATTTAGCTGTCACGTTACTACGCGATGGCAAGTGACGTACAGAATGTCATTCAACCATGTAGGTACAGATAAGATAATGAAGTACTACTAAATGTATAGTTTTTCTTACAATCGTCCTTATCGCAGTAATGGCAGTGACCATTTGTATAGCAGCAATGTGTACTCCGAGAAAACAAATACTTTTTCTGAGAATATGTTCATGGTCGATATAACATAACGTTATAACATAAGAAAGGTAAGACAACGTTTCTGACTACGACTTAATAGCAATATCTAACGTCTGTACCTTCTGTTTATTTATTGCAGACTTTCGTCATTTATGTCATGAACAAGGGTGGCGAGTGTTAGCAAGGAGGCTAGATGCTAACTAAGATAAACGTCATCCACCCTGCCAAGCTAGTTAGCATAGCTCGCAAAAGCTAACTTAGCTTGTTAGCAATCCTTAACTTGTGTTTGAAAAGTCTCTGGAGCCACTGAGAATCTCGTAGTGATTGCAACTGAAAGACAAACTTTACCTAACAATTTAACCATTCATTCATCCACATACCTGCAGGTGCTCCTGAAAGCGAATAGGCAGGATCTGAGCCATGGCGGTTCCTCTCTCACTCTCCTCCGGTTTCTTCTAATGCTAACAAACTACGGCTTCTTCTCTCAGATCCTAGCCGGACAGCCAGGGAGCCTCTAATCTAAAGTCCAAATGAATTAATTCTAAGCCTTGCGTAAAACGTACTGTCGGTGTGATGGTACTTTTTTATTCGTCCCTAAACTGTTTACTTGCGGGCTTCCCCTGGCTAACGACTGACTGCCACTACACCGACTCCCTGGACCTGCAATGGCGGTGGAGGTTGGTCAGCAGAGAAAACATCCCGGAAATGGAAGTGCACTCAATAAGGCGGATGAATACGCAGTCACACTTTTTAAAAGTGCATTATGGCGTGTATAATTACTATTTCATTGGTAAATTTATAGTGTTTGATGTTCTCTTCGAAATGCAAAACAATGACACAAGACTTCAACATACAAATCTATAAGAACACATGTAAAAGTGGATCTATTTCTTTCTATTCGCCCTTTGATTTTTGCCACATCATTCGTCTTTGTAAATTAACGTCAGTCCTACGTGTTGTACACTTGTTCCTCTCAGCCAATCAGAACACTCTGAACTCAATTCAACTTTTTATTGTACTCAATAACTATCTATTCAACAATAATTGTATTTTAATCATAGTCAGCATGCATCACACTCTCTCTCAGCATATGATAATAAATCACCTTGATTTATAGAGATTATTGGTAAATATTCACAATTTACTTAGGAATGAACTTTCACCTATGCTGATGATCTGGACACACATTGCTGTCAAAATGTCGATTTTTTTCATATGCGCACAAACGTGTGCATCCAGCATGTCTGTGGTAGTGTCTCACAACACATGCATATATTACAACTGCTTTTGTGACATGTTTTCGGTAGATAAGCAGATAGCTTCTTCATACTGACATAGTTGTCCACCAAAGCCAAAGCCTGCAAGCAAAGCAAAATGTGATGAAGTGTTTTTTGCGAACCACATTTTCCTTATGCCGAAACATAACTTTAAATGTAAGAAATAAGCATCTGTTCATGTCATTCTCTCAAGACAATCTGAGAAATGAAAATTATAGGCTATAAAATAATGATCCTCATTTAAGTCTGTAAGCAGGATTTGTGTGTTTTGGTCAGAATCATGCAATATCTGTTGGGTGGAGTGTGGACTCAAGTGATCGTTTCCCTTTTTTACATCCACAATTTCTGTTGGCAGAGGATGTAACCTTATTGCTCAATATAAAACCTAATGCTGGGAAAGCAGACTTTTTAGCAGAGATGTCATTCTGCTGAGCCAGCAATTATGGCCTCTGAAGAAAAGAGTGGTCGCAGGAAAATTAGCACATGGTATTTGTCTCTATAATGGGTGGGGTGACAAGAGAGTAAAACTGCAAACCAGAAAACTATCATTTTTTTAAATATTTCTTCATTGTTTTAATATCTACTGAATAATAACAGTAAATTTAAGTCAATCCTCGTGTTAAAAAGAATTGGTGTGGGAGTGAAAGGACCAGATCAGTGCCAAAAATCTACTCTGAGCAGTGCAGACTGTTAGACACAGGTATTTGAGGATAAATGACTGAATAAAAACACTTTTCTTTTTAATTTATTAGGAGTGTAACATCAGTCTTTAATTGTTGATGGAGAATCTCCAACACCCAACAATACAGAACTCATTCATAACAGCTGCTTTTCCAAGTGAAGAGTGTCTATGTGCATTCAGATAATTTCATTGCAGATCCATTAACAGACAACAAATCAAGCTGAATAAATGATGTGTTAAATGGGGCTAGAAATGATGCTGTTAGTTTGTTGTTGTTACTTTGCAATTTTCTGTGGTGTCATAATAATGAATTGTCGAAAGAGCATCAGCCCAAGAGCATCAGGGTCCTACCAGACAACATCTGGATTGTGATCCATTCAGATGGTGCTTCTGGCCAAAACTACTCAAAAAAAACACAAAAAAAACAGACAGAAACATTTCACAATCAAATGTTATGGGGAAGCGTTGGGGGAGGGGTGTATAATTTACAAAAATGTTCAAGAATTCCAGCATCATAAACCTGCATCACCATATTCAAGGAATCTATAGTGGCAAATATTTCATTTATAACTCACAAATGACATTTACCACTAATGTTTTTACTGCAAACCCTAGCCTGGTACATACATAAATGGAGGATGCTACATCTAAAAACCTTCATGACTGTAACACACGTATCTGTTCTCAACACTAAATGTATGAATAAACCTTTGAATTCTGGACACAAGTGGTAACATTTTAAAGCGAGCAATCATGAATCAATAACCAAATAACTGGCTTTGCACACCAGAGCATCAACTGATGAATTTCAGAGGAGACCAGTCCATGATGAGATGACAGAGGAGTGCATGGAGCATAAACAGCAGTTTCCCCCCCCGAGATTAAATTGTTGGGTTTTGTTTCCCACCTGGGAATAAATCTAATAAACCTGGACCAAACCAACTACGCAATTTGTTTGCTAATCTATATTTTCAGGGGCAGAGGGTGTAGTGGAGGCCGTCCTGAATGGACCATTCACGCTGCTGTTGCCATGGATTCACAGGCCGAGGAAACACAAGACACAGACACTAACAGAGACGCCATGTGTGTCACTATAAAAGACTGGCCTTTGGACTCTGCAAGGATGTCACACATGCCCACTGAGGCTGAGATTAGCCTCAGGCTCCGAGCAAAACGAAGGGAAGCGCTGGTTCTGCAGCATTTGCCTTTGTCTTACCTTATAGACTGTCTAACACAATGTCCCATATCTATTTAATGTATGTCATCTCCTGCAGCTCAAGAGTCAAGTGAGGTCCACAGAAGAGCAGCCGTGCTTGGACTCGAGACATGTGTAACAAATGGGATGATGCTTACAAAAACGTAACTGTCTCCTTTACAGATTTTTGACCGTTAGTATACTCCAGTGCTTTGGCAAGGACTGAGGCACAGATGGGAGCTCCGTGTCTTCCTGTGGCTGGGAGGATCCCATTAGGGATGACTGAGCGGGACTGAAACTTGGATCCAGAACCAGGATTGAAAAGTCCCATAAAAGCCCTATTGGCTCTTCGGTTCTCTCTCTCTTTCCCTCTCCTCTGTCTCTCTATCATTCTCCCTGCTCCACTTTACGAAGGCAGAGGTTAGGGGAACGTCCTCACACAAACATACTGTAAACACACACACACACACACACACACACACACACAGACACACACACACTCTGTTATTTCTCTCTTTTTGTCATTTAGCAGGTTCATGTTCATTTAGTTTATCATTTAGTTCATATACTTTTTGGGAAAGGGACCATGCATAATATTAAACATAAATGTTAAATGTATACATTTAATTGTACCAGAGTTAGCTTAAAGCTAATTTTCAGAATTCTGCACCCTCTTTCATTGCCAGGATACCACCACTATTGTAAACTATTTTGTCTGTCTATGTGCTAAACTGAACCACATGTATGACAAAATGCAAAACAAGGCTTGCAAAAGTCATCTTGAGTCACATATCTTTATTTCATTTTCACAAACCCACTGCATATTGTAGCCTAACCTTTGGACATCAGTGGAGGTGAAGTTACTAATTGACTGTGTGCGGGCCTTTGCACCTTGCAAGCAAGAGGAAGAATAGTTAGTCACGGGTTACGAGTACCAGTCAAAGGAGGGACCGTTTAAGTCAAAGAATTTGGATGCAGGACCTGAATGGTGAACTGCTCAAAGTTTGGACCTGTTGCTGTCTTTTCACTTTGGTTCCATATATATATGAGCCCCAAAAGAGACTCAAAATAAACATACTTTTAGAGCTTGTGATTGACTTACCTTGGCACAAATACTAGAATATGATTGAGCAACAACAAGCACAATGTTCCTTAGCATGTTTAATTAAAATGATATGTACTTTCAATAAAAATGGTAAAACTGTTTCAGTGCAGACATGTTTTTTTTTTTTTTTATCATTTTGTTGCCATCTAGTGGACTGAGGCTTCAATTAAATATTGTTGACTTAAATTAAATACAGTTTTGCATCTATTCCCATGTTCAAATGAGTGATACTATCATAGGAACCGGATGCTTTTGGTGTAGTTGAATTTTTACAGCATTTGTAAGTATGATGATAAACTGCATGTCTAATTCCTGAAAGATAAAAAAAGATATGATAGAATTGATTTAAGAGGCCTTAAATAGAAAATGAATTGTTTGAGAAAAACAGAAGTTCCCTAACAATGAATGTCCATACTTTGTGGTGGTATTAGTACAGTAAGTCATTCTCTAGAGGATTCTGGATACACACTGCCACCTTCTGCAGGCACATAGTACTAGACGCTCAACAGGTGGCACTGCACGTCCAGACATGGCCAGAATCATAATCTGTCTCCCGGCAAGCTTCTCTACTTCTGTGGCTTTGTGACCTAATACATGCATACAGTACTTCCCTAACAGCATCTGAATACTTGCCATACTCGAAAGTGGCAATCTGATGGCCAGTCTGACTGAAGTGTAATCCTGAAGCACGCTCTCCTCTCAAAAACACTTAAAAAGCAACCACGTTATCAGTGATCTAACAACCAAATGTTCCAATCAAAGGTGCATGTTTAGACATCATCCAGAATAACCTGTAATTTGAATAGAAAATTAAAAAAGCTTTCTCTTTCCTTAATTTACACATTGGTTCAGAAAAAGTATTTCTTCATAACCCGAAGAACAGGTACAGGTAAGTGACACATTCTGAATTGACATTTTCTCATATCTACGATAACATTTTATTCAGGGAAATATGATGGCTGACTGTTGAATGCTGACAAAGAGGCATCGCAATCAATTTAGTTAAAACATGCCAAAAAAAACAACAACGTTGAAATGGCAAAACTATGAAGCCATTTAATAAGCTCCTAACTCCAAAACTGTGTCTCTAAGTGTTGTATGGCTCCTTGGAAGCCTTCAAGTGAAACAGATATGACCGTTAATACTGTTTTTATTTCTCATCACCCTCCGTCATCCCTTCTTTTCTATGTATTTCCAGTCAGTCAGTTCTTAGTCATGCTCACCGTGTGCATCAGCTGCATTCCCTATGCTGCAACACCAGCTGAACTATAAATCCCTATTCTGTTATTTTTATTGGAATGTTGGTTTGTTTGTGCAACTTGTCACTGCGCTTTGGCCTTGGCACCGACAGTCAGCTTGGCTCGGATGTGATTCTCATGGGAACAGGCACAGATTTTCCAGAATAACGAGATCCAAGTCATCCATTGAGACAGAACAGCAGGGAACGATCTTGTTGTGTGTTTCGTACTTTCAGTCAACGGTACAATGCAAAGCAGACATACTACACATAGGCGTGTGTGCTCAAAATTTCACACACAAATGAAACATTAAGCCTGGTGTCCCTCAAAGGGAGGAGTCTCTCTGTGGTCAGAATAAACGTTTGGACGCACAGTACTCCCGCTGTGATATCCCTCTGTGTGGTTGACTGATGACCTGATGGGAAAGAGACACAACATGCAACCAAGTACAGGTAACATATTCAAACCTTTCGAAATGTCTTTACCTTTGTTTTCCATTTGTCTCATCCATGATGTTCTTTTTGTCTGTAAATTTTACTGTATTTCTACATTTTTTAAAAAGTATTTTGAATTCTCAATGTATTTCTCATGCCTGTGCCATCTTTGTATTCTACTGTGCTGCATTTAGGATCTAGATTTAGATCTGGATTTAGATCACACAGTGTTCACAACCATTGTCTATATGTCCAATGAAATGTTAAATCGAACACTTGATTTCTAGACCTTGACTTGTTGAACAAGTTCAAACTGTCTGTTTGGATAGTGCTTCCATGTTGTCCAAAATGCTGTTTTCCAAGTGTGATCACCATTCATGACCCAAATTCTCATCTTTTTTAAAAGAAAGCTGATCGTGCCTATTCAACAGGCTCAGTTGAGCTTCAGCAGCTTGTTTTTGTGAGTATTCGGAGGACCACCATGCCCTAGAACATTACAAAGAAGGTTTATGGTGGGGAAAAGCAAACAGTGATCCATTAGCTGCACCGAAGTGCCCGTGGTATATGCTATTCAGGAGAGGGGCTGCTTTTCCACGTATATGTGGTGAGATGGATTTCATCTGGGAGCAGAAAGTCACAGCAGAGTGTTACACAATCCTAACAGTTTGTTTTTTGTTTTACACTGTGTCAGAGAAGCAAGGACTCAGTGTCACTGAGATAACAAACAGATAAGCAGTGGAGAGGACAGTGACAGTTTAGTGTGTAAGCCATTTTCACTCCTCCTCATGGCCCCTATGGTGAGATGAGTAACCATGAGCCAATTATAATTATTTTATTATATTTTCTTTCAACTTTATTTATACAGAGTAGGTTGGTTGAGCATATACATGCTCATTTACAGCAAAGCTTTTTGTAGAATAATAGAAACACAATAAAAAGAGCTGACAGAGTCAGTAAATATAACAAGGTGCAGAGAGGTGTTTTGATTTTTTGGAGGCAGATTATTTCTTGAGACCTCTGCACTAACAACAAAGGCAGGTTTTCCTACATCTTGTGGGAGTTGTGGTTCAAGGCTGCTGGAACATCAACCAATCACTGCAGCGGGTTAATTACAGGCCAGAGTGCCAGAGCAGCAAAGATGAGATATGGCAATTTACCAAGAAGGGATTTGTAGACAAATAAGTGCCTCTGGTTATTACTTCTCTCAGACAGGGAAGGCCAACCAACTTCATCAAATACATTGCAGTGGTGAGTGTTCACCAGTAATGACCCTGAGAGCAGAGTGGTAAATGGAGTCTTGGGGCCTCAGAGTGGAGGCAGCAGCATGTTGACGTCCCCATAATCCAGATCTGAGAGGAAAACTGCTCCAACAATCCTCTTTCTACAGCTCAAAGAAAGCTACTTCTGTTTCTGTCCAAAAAGCCAAGCTTCAGTCACAGTTTATGGTTTTCTATGTGATGTTTCAGTGTAAATTTCTTATGAAGCCAGATGCCAATTTGTATCCTGTGACCCTCAATATTAAACAGTCAGAGTGGAAATACATTTATTACTGTAATCCCAAGTTTTGATTCTTTATTTGTCACATATTCATTAGACATTTTAAGACAACTTTAAGGTTTTTAATGTTCTTTAATCCCCGCCCCTTTTACAGAGGACAAAGACTAAAGATAATCACATAAAGTCAAACCCTGTTTTATGGCGCCTCAGCTGATTGTTAAAGTCAGCAGATATGCCATCCAAGGCTCAAACACCAGTCTTACTGTGCAGCTGATGCCTCACAGTTTAGTAGACAGAACCACGCAGACGTTCACAGAGCTGTAAGTTCAAATGAATATACCATAATGTGAATGGCAGTTATTGATCATGTCCGATTTGTGTTGCTATGTTGAAAAATGTGATCTGGGGTGTGTGGTATCAATGCCGATTGAAAATGAATATGGTAACTATTTCACACATTTTGATAAATATGTACCGGTAAGTGTGAATATTGAATTTCACTACCTGAATTTTATGCTGCCACATCCATTAAATTGATATGATCTCTGCTTTTCAAGGTTCGGTGGAAATCATAGGGTTGACAGAGTAAGTTTGCTTTTCATGTAATTGTTTGCACAAATGGTCATACATTTTGAAATACCCTCATTATTTCACTGTCAGTTCATTGCGATGATCAGGCACGACACAGAACAGAGCTGGACATTTCAAAAATGAAAATGAAAAACAGAATTACAGTGTTTATGTCTCCCCAAGCCACATCACATTGATGTTTAGTACGTACAGCTTGGAAGGAATTTCAGAAACTGTAATCGGCTTGTTGACTTTTGGAACATAATAATCAAAAGACTTTGGTCCCAAGATAAGGCCTGCTATGCACAGATAAATGCAGTAACTATTGTGATGATGACAGGTGAACTTGTGCAATTAATCTGCACTTATAAATGTAATTTCATTGTAATTGATATAATTGATGGACAACGTTTATTGACATTTAGAAAAACAAACATGGCATTTTTGCTGCAAAGTTTAGAGGGTCATAAACGTAAATAGTGCACTTTATGTTTCATTTTGTCTATACCTGCCAAATGTCTCTCATCTCTCCTTTTGCAGGAAATTTACATTTAACCCGAAAGAGGGAATAGACAACCCAGTGATGGTCATCACAGACGACTCAGGTATCTTGCATGCACATTTCTGATTATCTTCTGTGTGTCAGACCATGAGGAGACTCTATGCTCTGAGAAGGTATTACAGCACTTTTCTGTCTCTTCCTGCTCAGACACTGCGTCGACACCCAGCCCACGTCTGTGTGTCCTTAAACGAGAGGAGGGGGAGTCCTACGGCTTCCATCTGCAGGTGGAGAGGGGACGCCAGGGCCACATAATCAGAAATGTAGCGTTAGGAGGGGTGGCGGGGCGCAGTGGACTTCAAGATGGAGACAGGCTTCTGGAAGTCAACAGTTGCTATGTTGATGATGTTCCTCACCCTGAGGTAAGTTGAGCTTCCTGCATTATTAAACTGACATAGGCCTCTCCAATGGACTGATGGGATTCTAACAGGAACTACTGTACTTCCCTTTTTGTGAATCAGGTGGCTAGTAAGATAAAGCTAAGTGGACACCAGTTATGTTTACTAGTTTTGGATGGGGAGGAGTATGAGCAGGCTGTGTCCCGAGGTCAAGACCTCCGAGGTCTGGCCAGAGCGCACAAGGGCGCGGGCTGCAAACCACCCAGACTCTGCTACGTCACCAGGGATCCTGTCTCAGGTCTGGGCATCAACTTCACACCCGTGGAAGGTAACACTGCCCCTGGTCATCACAACGAGGCCAAGGTTTGAGATTAGATGTCTAGCAAGGGGACGTTAGGTTGAAGTCTGTGCAGCGTTATTCAGTTGCTCCTGCTGTTTCTGCTCTGTAGGAGAGAAAGGCCGCTTCTCTGTGAGCCTGGTTACAGGAGGTGCGGCTGAAAAGGCAGGGGTGTGCCAGGGAGATCGCCTGGTGTGGATGAACGGAGCAACAGTGTCCGATCTCACACACTCTGCACTCAGCAGGATGGTACGAAGTCAGTCTGTTTTTATAATGAACATTAAAAAAGGTCACAACTCTTTTGATGTACTTTGTTTTGCTGTCTTTTACTCATAAACTGGTTATTCAACTTATACAAAAGGGGTTTCGAATAATGGATGCAACTGACAAATATAAATTAAAACATACTAAATAAATCTGTAAAAAGCACATGCACACAAACAATAGGTCCATTTACAATTACAAGATTGAAGCAATTATGTCCAGCCTTGTCTAGCTGTAACAAATAATGTTTTGCTGTAGATGAAAAAATGTGGCAATCACATCACCATCCTAGTGATTGACAGAGAGAGTGAGAAGAACTACATGCGGCAGAAGATGCCCATCCTGCCCACCATGGCTGTTGCACACAACCTGCCACACAGAGCCAGTAAACTCCACCTGGTCTCCGGGCCTGAGGGCTTCGGCTTCCTCCTTCGGCTGGAAAAGGCACCATCAGGACGCACATGTGAGAGGACAAAAGGAGCGCATAACTCAAACGCAAGCATTGTAGACTTTATCCTTTGACCAAAAACATCTGTGTATTTTCGAATGATAGCTCATGTTCTGCGTGAGATGGACAGCGGCAGTCCAGCAGAGAGGGCAGGTATGCGGGATGGAGAGCTGCTGCTGGAGGTCAATGGAGAGTCAGTGGAGTCACTGAAGCACGAGGAGATTGTGGACAGAGTGAGACTGAGTGGACAACACGTCTCCCTCACCACCATCACTCCCCAGGGGCTGGAGTTTTACACCCAGGTAGGCATCACCTCCCTGATACATGTCTTTTCCAGAACACAGTTTTTTATATATCCAAATGCTTAGGATGTGGCTCACCTCAACATCTGGTCCAAGCCGAACAAAAAATGAGTTTGCATTTGTATCTTTATAAAGTGAAGAAGAAGAAAGACATTGGAAATCTATTTTGGAAGCCATATCTAAACATAATTCACATCCAGATAAGGGTCAGAGTTTTTTTACGGCCTCTTTCCTTTATTCTGTTTCTGCAGTTGGGTCTATCACCTCTCCTCTTCTGTGAGGATGACGCTGCTGAGAGGGAGAGGGAAAGCAGCATAGCAGCCTCTGCAGCACAGCAGTCAACACAAAAGGAAATGGATGGCTTGTGCAAGCCCAGGCACTGTTCTCTCCAAAAAGGTTCTTTGGGGTATGGCTTTAACCTGGGCTGTGTCCCACAGAGCGCTGGGACCTTCATCAGCCAGGTGGGGACGAAATACTGCTTTGCACTTAGTCAACCTTACCTTGTTACTGAGGCAAAAAGAACAAGAAGGATATTATCATATTTTTGTCAAATGTGCTGGTAGATTTTGCTTTTGTTTTTCCTGTAGGTGGCATTTGGGGGCTCTGGGCAGAGTGCAGGATTACTTGTCGGTGATGTGGTGATGGAAGTCAATGGACAAAATGTGGAGGAGAAATATCTGGAAGATGTGATTATGCTTGTGAAGGAAGGAGGACATTTTCTTTCCTTACTAGTCATGGATAAGACTGCCTACAACAAGTTGAAGCAGATTGACACACCTACCAGAGATATCACTGACAGTGAGGTAAAAAGAAAAACAACTTTTAAAAGACTAAATCTACTATATAAGCTATTTACACATGTATCAATTCATCAGTGACCGCCATCTTATCTTGTTTGTATCTCTGCAGGAGGAAGAAAAGGATGAGACATCATGTTTGTGAGCGACAAAGATACTCACACAATTCTGAAGACATTCCCCCATACCATACGCCTGCTGAAGAGACTTCTGACAGAGCTGGACAAGAAAAACTTGTCTAATATAATAATTATTATATTGGCCAGGAGTGTCTTAATCTAATCCCAGTGTTTCGCAGAGGAATCCAAAAGATGAAACTAGATAAAATAAACTAAATGAAACTGTAACAGTGTCAGTTGTACAAATCAAAAAGATATATTGTAATATGTATTTGAAAATGTCTTTTGGTTCAGTGTTATACACCTAGAGATGTAGAACATTTAGTCTTAAAATTCTGATAAAATACAGAATAAATAAAACCCACAGTTTAAAGGACCATAAGCTCTATAAACCAAATTTCTTATTGTACTGAGATGAATGGAACCCAGTGGCTGCGTGTAAGCAGAAACACATTTGGAAATTTGATCTGCAAAAAGGATCAGCAGAAATGTAAAGTCCTCATGATAAATGTGGAAAAACACTGGAACGGCCCTTTAATGTATAAAAAGTGTTAATTGTATTGTTTTGGGTGGGAGTGGAGGGTTTTAAGTATTATGTATAAAACATCACGTTTATTGAGAATGTAGCTGAAATCCCCATCTTAAGTATAGTCTCTGTGTGTTGTTACTTTCATCAGTTTGCCAGTTATGTGCCCTGGAAAGGTATACTTGAACCAGAATAGATCTCATACATTTCCTTAAAACTATATCTCATGTCTTCTTAGTGAATAGCCAACGTTTAAACCTGGACAACTATCAACCACTATGATATTATAATATACTGTAAAATAAAATGTTTGTCAATCATACACAAGTGTATTATATATACTTTTTTCCCTATTTAAATATGCCTAATTAATGTCACTATTAATGATCTCTATCTAATGTATTTTAATATATATGGACCATCAAACAAAAAACAATATGGTTCACTGCACCCTCTAGCTGCCATATGGCAAAAATGCATTTGCTGTGTGACTCTAATTAGCTGTCTTAACTATTTAACTCTGTAACTGAACTGTAAGGCTTAATACTTTAAGGAGAATAAGAATAAAATTTGATTGAAATTCTGGACGTCCAAATGTTGTACGACATACAAACATGTCTTTATTTAATGTAAACCATAATTATAAAAGAAGGTCTTTTCTAGACTGGCAGGCTGTTTCTGGTCAGGCACTTGTGTAGACAGCTGCAGTCGCGGGTCCTTGTCCTGGAGGTGACATTCAGTGGCTAGCAGGAACTGGGGACGCAGTTAGCATCGACAAACTCGTCAACATGGCACAGGCAGTGCAAAAACTGGTCGCTAAAGTACCTACCCTGGTCGGTGGTAAGTTGATTTGTTTTATTATTACAACATGTATGCAATAATGTAGAGCTAAACTGTAGGTAGTATAATCTTTATTGACAAGACGTAGCTAGGCCAACGCTGTCAATAGCACCGAGACCCAGCCATCAATTGAATTAATTGGATGTAACAGTTAACGGTAACGTTAGCTGATGCTGTTCGGTGCAGAAAACATTAAATTGAGATTTCAAAGTTGCTTTCTGTTCTCTGACTGAATTGCTTTTCTGTTAGCTATCACGCGTGATTTGTATTGTTTACACTCAATGAGCATAAGCTAGAGCTAAGTGGCTAATGCTATCAATCAGCATGCAGGGTAGATCTGCAGCTCAAAGCTAACTTTAGCCGCAGCAAAGGAAAGTTGCACCAGACTCGTAATTGCAGTATTTCTTCTCTCTCAGCCGCTGTCACCTACTCCAAACCTCGGCTAGCAACCTTCTGGCACTATGCTCGTGTTGAACTTGTCCCCCCTTCTCCTGCTGAGATCCCCAAGGCCATCGAGGGGGTCACAAACCTCATCAAGGGTGCCCAGTCAGGACGTCTCGGTCAAACAACAGTGAGGGTGCGTGTTACTGCCCGACAGACGTTGTTTTATATATATATACATATATATATATATATATATATATATGTATATATATACATACGTGTGTGAGTGTATAGTGGAGACATTCAGATATCCTGATAGAATAGGAAACACCTTGAAGACTGTGTTGCCATAAAGGTTTGACTCCCAGTATGTAAACCAGTTTGCAGTTTGTTGACCAAAATTGTTTTCTTCATTTGTAAATGTCATTCATCTTAAAGGTTTACCAAAAGCTCACTGAAATGAAAAACTATATTACCGACTTACTCCTAGTAGACTGTAAATTGTTTTATTAGCCAAAGTTGTTAGAAATCCAGTGTTGCCACCACAATACAATGCAGGGAATTTTTATTTTTGTGGTGCTTTTAGCAATAAAAAAGTAACATAGTGAACTGTCTGTGAAAAAATGTTTCCAGAAAGAATGTCATGGTCACTCAGAGATCTCTCAGAGAACACTTCTCTTTTTTTAACCTGTCAGAAAATAATTTCTAACAAACTGTACACAGTGAGGCCAAAATCTAAAATGTACAGCTCACAAAACCTGGGCAAATCAATGCATTGGGACTTAGCATATACTTCTAACATAAAGCTTCTAACCATTTTTACTTCAAATAATCATATTTAAGCAAACAATAAAACACAAGTGGGTATACAAATTGTACCATGATGCACTATGGGTTTAGAAGGGGATGTTATGTCATTAGAAACGCTTATTGATGACTGTCAGTGATGAAGGAAATTTGAGAATGTATTATGTCATCTGCAGGTCTCAGCTGCAGCAGCACACAGTGACCCATTATTGACACAAATTAGATTGTCATGTTGTCAAAATTAGGATGTGAAACATGTCTTAAAGGGGCCAGGACACCAAACATTAGAGACTGTAAAATGTTTTTAAATCTCAGAACCAGCCAAAGTAATTGTTGAAGCATTGCATGCTAAGAAGCTAATCAGCAAAAAGCAGTGAGGTGTATTTATTGGTATTCTCTAGTCGTTGTTAAAGTCAATGCTGTACGAAATGAAAACATGATTAAATCAATCCACAAGGAAAATGATCATCTGTGGCTAATATCACATTTTGCCTGATGCATTTCCCCAGAAGCAAATCTAATTCAAGTGTTTGTTTCCCCACAGGATGCCTTTAGGAATGGACTGGTGGCCACTGAGGTGTTGATGTGGTTCTACATTGGAGAGTGCATTGGCAAAGGGGGCATCATTGGCTATGCTGTCTGAATTTTGGACCGTCATGCTTTTTTTTTTCTCTTGAGTGTTGTATGCTCAACTTCCTGCAAGAATCCTGGGAACCAATAAACAGATGTCTATTGTTAAAAAAACTACTTGTTTTCTGACTCCTTGCTATTTATATGACATGCATGTATTTGCCAAATGTGGGCACACAGCTAAAGGAAATATGAAATACTCTGACCACCTAGGACACTTTTACCCAGTATATTTGATGTAAGTCAGTGTCTTTGGTATAGTTCATACACAGTGAAATAGTCCTTTTTCACAAAGGACATTTTGGCATACATGCTCAGGTGTAAATAATAAAATTAAGGATGGCTTGGTGGTTATTGGTAGTAACATCAGTGCTATTCCTACAAGTTAAAATGTCTGCCGTCTAAAAAAAAAAGGGCTTATTGCTTAATGGTGTGATTGTCATTAGACAAACTCCCACGGGGTTTAATTAAAAATCTAATCTCAATCCTGTGGAAAATTGTTCTGAGAAAACCAGAAGATTTATGAAGAAACAAAATCCTGCCACTTTTTATTCAGTTCAGTTCCTGTAATGAACCGACAGAGGGAGCCATGAGTGTTGTCAGTATTAGCAGTGATAGTACTGAAAGTTCAAATTATATCTGTCGATGCAGATACTTTTGAAATGTTTTAGACTTCACCTTTGCTGAAGCACAAACAATAAAATAAATCAACCCACAGTAGCTCTGTTTTCGTATTTAAATCCACGCTGAACAGACCTATAATTTCTTTCAATTTAATTTGGCAACATAGATGTCACACCTTTTAGTCCTTATGTTTTTATGTAGAAATAGATACTCTCCAAAACACAAACATCACTTCATTCATTTAGCTCTTTATTTAGAACTATCTCAATGAATCATTTTGTTACAAAACAAGTTTTTTCTTGATATCAATTATACTCTGGTTGTCCATTAGATAAGTAAACATACATACAATTAAATAAGGGTTAGTTCAAGTGAAAAAAACAACTGTAAGGACTCTCAGCAACTGACACGACAACTGCCAGATGACAAAAAATGTGACAAAATGAAATGACGATGAAATATTCTTCTGAATGTGTTGAAACCATAATAATACCTGTTAATGCACCATCATGAACGTTACTGTATTACTCATACTGCTGTAAGAGTGCAATGTACAATAATATTAGCAATGTAATGACCTATCATAAGAAAAAGGTTATCTCAGGTACTTTCATTATGACTTATAATTACATCACCCCTTTCAATACGTCAAACACTTTATGAAATCATAATTGTGGGTAAATGTAAAAATGTGAGGTGATAAATATCTGTGGGAACATATAACATTTACAGGTGAAGCTCACTGACATTTGTTACGTGCTGACGTGTTATAACATTATCCAACAGTTATTATCAGATGCTAAAAGGGATAACACTTCTCTTTATATCGTATTTGTGTGATTATGTAGTAATTATGGATTTCAATAGTGTCTTAGAAAACTACTAGAAAATGTGATTTGGCAGCAGAATGCAAAACATAATATGTGATGTGTAGCGTATATACACATTTAGGAGGAACACGTTTCTTAAAAAATAAGCGATAAAACTTCATTAATGTGGTTTGGTACAGTTTCAAAATTTTGCAAAAATATATATTCCAAAAGCATTACTGTATATCACGAGGAAAATAATGGAAAACATTTTCAGATTTTCTGAAAGAGCTCAGATGTCAGTGTTCACTTGACGTTGCAGATCTTGACTGAGGTTCCAACTCCAAAGCCTGGATAGAGGGGCTCAACAAACGTGGTGTCAAACCTGTGCAGGAGGGTCATGGTGTTGCCTATGCTATAAAATGCCAGCACACCCGCAGTGTGGTCCAGGTACACGCCTATCCTCGGGGAGTGGGGGGCGTTGACGGCTTTGTCCACCCGGTTGTGCCAGGCAGAGTAACCCGTGTCAGAGCAGAGGAGACTCCAGGATTTGTCGTTGTAGCCCAGCAGGCACAGCGAACCTTTGCCCTTCCGACTGAGGCTCCTGTAGGCCACTCCAATGGAGAACTCCCCGCTCCACTCGATCTCCCAGTAGAAACGGCCCCCGGACAGGGCCTCCCGGCACAGCACCTGGGCAAAACTGTCGAACCTATCCGAGTTGTCTCCGTAGGGCTGCAGGTCCCTGGTGCGGATGACTTTTCTGCTGTTTTCAGAGATGTACAGCTCCTTGTAGGCTGTGCTCGGGTCCAGTTTCAGCTGGCAGAAGTCTGGAGGGGAAGAATCAATAACATTTTTATCGTATTTACTTGGTAACTGAATTGTCATATTTCAGGTAAACACACCAGATACTTACATTTCACAAAATCTGCTCTGCTCTTTGGCTCTGGGGGAGGAGTGTTGTCCACGGTCATTTCTTTGCCTGCACATGAAGAAGCACTCTGTTAGGTCAAAGTGAACTGCATACACCCACACACATGCCTTCAATTCTTTCATTGATGTGTTTTTGCAGTGTTTTTAACTGAATCTATAATGCACTTGCTTTGTGGCTCCAACAAGTAGACTGTCATCTACTACTACTATCAACCTAAATAATAATTAACTTCCAGCAGTCTGATTGCTACAGGACGTGACAACGCTCACCTCTGCTCCTTCTGTCCAATGTTCGACTTTCTGTAGTGTACACTGGGACCTCATTCACTATGAGACAGAGCACATTCATATTTAGCAAACAAGGGTTACGTTTTTTTTTTGGTGTTTTCTGCCCATCATGTCGAAGTATTGTGTTTCTGCTGCTGACCTGACTTGGAGATCTTAAGCAGCTCCTCTCGGCCAAACTCCTCGAGGCGCTCCTTGATCTCAGCCACAGCTTTCCTGACAGCCCCGAAGGAGAAGTCAGGGTTCACCGTCACTCTGGGTATGAAGCCGTCGTCAGTGGGGGTGCAGAGGTAGTTGAAGTTCTGATGAGGAAGGAAAAGTGTTGGTGACGAGGACGAATATATATCAACATGAACTTGAACTACACTCATGAGTAATAAGTGTACTATTATTTTTGAAAACACATCAGTTTAGAGTTCGATTCCTTGTAAAAGAGACATCCAAAGACATTTTTTGTCCATTCATATTTCCATTCACAATATTTAACACCTCTTTAATTGCTTGTTTGGAAATTCTTACGCCTAATTGATACAAAGGACTTAATCCGTCTTCATACTGTCATTGTTAGTAAGGCTTGTTGAGAATTACTATTAAAAACCGCACTCTTATCTACTGAATGCAATTCCAAATCAGAATAAAAATGAAAAGTCATGACAATAACACATGAAAATCACAGTATTGCTGTGTCAACGTACTGCCTTATTAGTTGGATGATACCACCAGATTACATTAACATCATTAAATGAAAACTCCAGATGTTTCTTAAATGAACAGTTGCTCTTAAGCTGTATGTCACCTGCAAAAAGTGGATGTGGTCCTCGGTGCTGTACAGCTGCTTGAGGCCGGATTCCTTTTTCTTCAGTTCATCAATCTCTTGTTCCAGCCGCTCGATCAAAGCCTCGGCTTGGTTGAAAGCAGCCTTCTCGTTGATGCCAATCAGCTTGGTCACCTCTGACCTCATCCTCTCGATGGAGCGGATCATGTCCTCAAACATCTTCTGGCTCTCCACCATGGCTCTCTGAGCCGAGTTCTGGACAGAACACTCGAGATGTCAGCGTTTTAAAGGAGACACTGCCACAGTGAGCGTCTTACAGCGACCACTTGCATGGAAATACATGACATTTACCAGAATTTTGGTTGGTGGAAAGATACAACATGTTATCAACATGTGATCCTTACCTTCAGTGAATCCACAGCAGTCTTCAGTTCCTCCAGCTCCTTCACCCTCTCCTGGCATTTTTGTCTAATCTCAGCTTGGGAGACTCCCAAGAGTTTCTGCAGAATAAAGGCGCATTATCTATTTCACTGTTTTGTTAAGCATGCACTCCCATGCTGGCTTGATGACTGTACAGGCTTCCTTTAAATCATTATGCAGAAGTATTCAAAAGCTGTATTAAATTAGATTTACAGGATGTAGATGGGTGTCATGCTGTTTTATTGTATGAGATATAAAGCCTCAAATTTGTTGGTTCAGTAAAAACATTCTTTCTCATCAAGGAATATCTGGGGCGGCCCTTCGGCATGTTTAATAAACCCCACTCAAAGAATCTTCTTAATACGGCCGGCTTTTATCTCAGAGGGGGGGGGGGGGGGGGGGGATCTGTAATGGAATTCTGGCCATGTTAGGAATGTGAATCTACCGCTGCCTGACTTTTAAAGAGATGTTTCAAGGTGCACACAGCGCTGACATGCAGAATAGAGGGCTTCTAATTCAGCTTTTACTCAAGCCCACCAACCCATTCTTCAAGATAAGCTTGAGGAATGTGGGGAATCTGGGGGGGGGGGGGTTAATATGAGAGGGGGAGGGGAGAGAGCGGGAGACGGAGTGAGATGTGTGAGACTCAGGTTGTAAATCTCTGGATGAGAGAAACCAGAGTCCCCATGTTGTAAAGACAACAGCAGGATGAATCATTGCTTCACCATGCCCTAAATATCCTTTAGCCCATATCCCTGGCTGCCATAAAAACACTCCTCCTAAATTACTCATGCATAAAAACGAATTCTCTGAACACCGCAGATTTATACTCCAGTATCTGTTGACATTCTTATCTACTCTACGTCGTTTTACAGGCAATGTGATGGGTGAGCCATTTGAATGTGCATTGCCGGGGTTACAAACATTGTGATCGGTTGATCATGAGGTGTTGAAGGCCTTGACTCCCTGACATTCCAGTATCATTACAGACCCACTCCCACAGGTGGGAGCCAACGCAGCAGAAGGAAGTCTACAGTTTCTGTGTGTCTATCCCACAGCTGGAACACCACATTCTCTAAAAAAAAACAACGCAGCTTTCAGAGGCCATAACTATAAGACACTCCCCCCGGCCTCCATGCAGCTAATCAGAGAGCTGGAATTGTTTTGGCGGTGAATGCCTGCCAGTGTGGCTGATAGTGTTGGCGAAATGGGTCAAAGTACACCTGCCAGTCGTAGAACAGGGGCAGGAGTTGGGAAAAACACCCTGTTTGCTTTCACTCAAAATACTCCAATGACTATATATTTAATTTGTTTTTTTAAAAGTTCACCTGTTTGACAAACACATTAGAGTTGAATCAGGAGAGGAGTTTCAGCATGTGGTTTCTCTCATGTAACTGAATACACTGCTTATCTTTCTGACGTCACACTTTCATTTCTCTGAGAAGCTGACTGAAAGTGATTTTTCAAACAGGTGAACAATACTACTCCTGTGCCTTTCAGTATTTAGTCAATTAAAATGAAATGTCAACAGAGTCAGGAGGATTCCTTACCTGCTTCTCACCCCTCTCCGCCTCAGCAGAGACAATGTCATGGCCCCTGTGTTCACTGACTGTGCAGATAGCACAGATACACATCTGGTCTGTTCGACAGAAGAGCTCCAGGGACTTCTGGTGCTGTGGGCAGATCTTCCTGTCCAGGTTTCCCAGCTCATCCACCAGCTTGTGCCTTTTGAACGTGGCTGATTCATAGTGTGGCTTCAGGTGCTTCTCGCAGTAGGATGCCAGACAGTTAAGACAGGACTTCACAGCCTTTAATTTCTTCCCAGAGCAGAAGTCACAGGGGACGTCACTTGGTCCGGCATAGATGTTCCCCTGGGACGTGTTGAGGTTGAGGGTCAGACCGCTCTTCTTGATCTTCTCAGCCACCATGCTCAGAGTGGCGTTTGGCCGCAGCACCGGCCTCTGGGTGAATGTGATCTTACACTGGGGACAAATGTAAATTCCTGTGTAGTCAGCCTCATTCCAGTAGCCACTGATGCAGTCCATACAGAAACTGTGGCCGCAGGGGATAGCCACAGGGTCCCTCAGAAGGTTCTGACACAGGGAGCAGCTGAAGTAATCTGGAGAAGTGTGATCAGCCATTGTGATGGACCCAAAGCACAGTCGGACCTGCACAAACAGACAGAGAATGCCAGCAGCAGATAGAGATTTCGTCGAGTGTGCCTGGGAACCCGCCCTCAAGAGTGTGGTACAGCCTGCCAGAGACAGGACCTACTTGTATTTCTGAATTCCAGAGGTTATTGATTGAAAGCAGACAAGGCCCTCCCCCTGTGCTGTGAGTATATCGAGCCCTGCCCAGTTCAGATAAGCAGGTTGAGCAAGGAGGGAGAGGGAGAGGGAGAGAGAGTGAGAGAGAGAGAGAGCGAGAGAGAGAGAGAGAGAGGGCGGGCAGACAGGACAGGATAGAAACAGAGAGGACAGAGTGAAAGAAAGAGAATGAATTAAATGTACAGAGCACAAGAAGTGACAACTACTCCTGTGCTAGAAAAAGCTTCCATTTTCCACACAGTTTCCTTTACTCTCCAATTTCTCATGTGGCTCATCTGTGGATGAATTGCGCACACACTTGTCGGCAGCTGTATTTCCACCTATTGTTGTCAGACAGAATCGCCATTGTCTTAAACCGGTTATAGTCCGACAAACATGAATGCAGCCTAAGGTACTGTAGGAATTCAAGGGACCACCCAATAAACAAACAGAGACACTCTGAGCTCAAGTGGAGTTTCAAAGTAATTTCAAACACCCCTGTATGCTCCATTTGTCACCAAAGAACGTGCTAAAAGTTTACCTTGCTGTAGGTGGTTTGTCCAAGAGCAGCTACAGTTCAGGGTTGCAGTATTTACACTGTGTCCTGTCAGACCAGTCGGGTCACTTTTGCGAGTGGAGTTGTAACTGTAGATGTTTGTACAGCAGAGAGAAAATATTCATGGCTGAGACACCAAACGGAAACGGAAACGCACACGCACACGCACACGCACACACACACACACACACACACGCACACACATGCGCGTACACATGCAGGACACTCCTGTCAGGTCCAGGTGTGTTGTTGCAATGCATGATTTACATATTTGTGCTCTTGCCTCATCACAAGTTATCTTGCATTTTTTTCATTCCTAAAAATGTCCCTCTCCTAGTTACCTAATGTAGCCCTGTGACCCCGACTCACTCTGACATCATAGCCTCTCATTAGCTTTTCAATTAGGCCTAGTCTACTGGTTTCTACCAACACGAATGCCCCATTCACATTCTTCTGTACAACATTAAAGTCCCTACTGTACAGGAACTCTTGCTTGAAATAAAAGTTTTGTAATGTATTCTGCATTTCCTGCCTGATGAATAATCCTGTAGCAAAAACAGTGGCTGCACTTTCAATTCATATCTTGCATTACTTCATACACTAGCTAGTTTCACCTTGCCATATTTGGTCCGGTTTCAGATAAGCCAGTTTTTCCTTCCTTCCTCCAGAGTAAAGGGAGCCCTCTGTGCTTACAGATTAACTACCTGTTAGTGGTGAGGGCCGCTGCCAAAGGACCAAACTTTGATTTACTTGAGAGTTTCTGACTCGTGATAGAAAAGTGAGGACTATACAGTGCACACAAGACCCACATGTCTATCTCTTTGAGAAAGGCAATAAGAAGCATGATAATGTTTATGATAAAATAACAAGCCTCTCTAAAAGAGTAGCAAGTCCCAGACAGAAACTCCACAGTCATCTACAGCTCAGTGAAAGTTCAAGGAGAGAGGTCAACCTTCATTAACGTGCAGTGAACGTGCTCTGTGCAGGGCGAGTGCAGGAGAACACAAATGGCTGCTTGATCAAAGGAAACAAGGACCCACTTCACTGAGTGTGAGTAATAAAAACAGGAAGACAAGGTATTTAATGGTATGGGAAAACACTGGAGACATTTGCTGATGCTGGTAGATACACAAAGGCGAAGAGACCAAATGTGAATGAAAAGGCTGCACACTGCTATTAAGCATCGCCAGGAGACGAGCAGAAACCAACACATGCAGAGTGTCTATCAGAGTTGCATTCAAATAAGTATGTCCTGCTAAGAACTGAACTAATAATAGTGGTCCTGTATTCTTAAGGTGTCATGATAAAAATATGTGGTGTAATATGGTAAGATTGTGCGCGCGCATAGTTGGTTGAAAATATGTATTTTACCTAAAAGCTGGACTTTGGGTCTAGGACAATAGACATGATGCAGCAAATGAAGTTAGTCTGCCTAACTGAAACTTCAAAATAAGATCAGGCCTGAGCCCTTTTCTTAGAAAAAACGTCAGGGGAAGAATGTTTGTGTTTCGTATCACATGCTTTAAAGTGGAGGGAGAGACGGTCACATGCAATGCACGCTTGACAGATGTTCATTTGATCGCGTTTGCTCTCGTAAGCCTGCCTGCTCCGCAACAGATTCTTAGGTGAAAGAAATTTCAAGAGTCATTGTGTGCCCAGTGGCTCAGACGACAAGGTGAAGTGTAGTAAGTGCAGGCCAACAGGTCCTCCATAAAATTTCTATGTTTTTGTTTTATGGGAGAAAAGTCCATCTACTGGTTAAAAAAAAGTTAAAGGGCCAGTAAGGTACAAAGAAAAAAGAAGAAAAAAACCCCACAAATCTGTAAAGAGGGGAAAATGTCAATAATGACAATAATAAAATGAATTGAGACCAGAAGCCTGTTGAAGTGCCATTTTAAATGCAGCTGGTATGATCGAGAAAATTAGCTCAGTTTGCAATCAGATGAGCAGGCACGTCACTGAAACTCTGGAGAGTGACTCAGTTCAACCATCATCACCTATAACAGATCTTTTGTTGCTGTTATTAGAAATATGATCGGACTTAATTCAGATGCAATTTAAGAGCAATGACTATTAAATATGAATACTTAATGAAGACTTAGTCAAACCATGACAGAAACATGTCATTATGTAAATCATAAGTCACTGTCAATCTTGCAGATTTGTAATATTGTCTAGATCAGTGGTTCAGGGACTTTTGGCAGTAAAAATGATGTGAATTAAAAAATATCGGTAATTTGGATCTTTTCATGAAAAGAAATGAATCTACAGCTGGAGAAATGTTTTGTTTAGTTTTGTTGCGTCACTTTCACTGAAGAGTACGACCCCTGTCAGTGGGCGTTTTGGTCAAATAAGATGCTACATTTAGTCTTACATGTCAGCTGTAGTTAGTGTTGTTGACAGACAACAGACCCTATAATGCCTGGCACTGGGCTCGGGCCCTGCTGGCTCTAACACAATGGAATCTTTTAAGTAGGCTTTCTTGGCCCTCCTGTTATCTGGGCTATCAAGTGTAGTTGCATTCCTATCTCCATTTCAACAGCCCCGAAACTCCATCTTGGCTGGGAGGTGTGTTCACTGTAAGATGAAATCTACAGAGGAACGTCTTTAGCTCAGAAAAGGAAACATTCTTATAATTGCTTTGGTTTCACGGTGCACATTCTCTTGTTTGAGATGGCATTACAGTTGAACCACAAAAATACAGTTCCAGTGTTGACTTACTGAAACTGCAGGTCTCCTTTCAAG
Organism: Enoplosus armatus; assembly: GCF_043641665.1. Lineage (NCBI taxonomy): Eukaryota > Metazoa > Chordata > Actinopteri > Centrarchiformes > Enoplosidae > Enoplosus > Enoplosus armatus. The sequence continues at coordinate 19,945,838 of NC_092192.1, read as the reverse complement.
CCTCATAAGAAATCAGTGGTAATGAAATGCAAATTAAAGTTGATAATTAACTGGTTGCAGGTGAGGCGAAGGTCAGGGAGATCTCACCGGGTCAAGAGGGCCAAACTAATTGAATTCAAGGCCAACAAAGCAGTTAATTTGGCATCGCTGCACTTCATCCATTGACCGTACGTCACAATGGAAGGAGTCACCGTTGATGACGAGACATTACAGTTGACCACCAGAAAAGGAGTTGTATTATTATTAGTCAAAGTGCAGAAAATAATCTCTTCAGCTTGAGGTCAGTTTGTACTGTGACTTGAGTGGGACAGTCTGTCTCCAGGCAATCTCTAACACTCAGCAATTAGTGCACTCAACTGTGGCGTGCGACACACCGGGGCTTTCTTTACACTGCATTCTTTCATGTAGTTACTTTTGAGTGTACTATTTTGCTTTTACTCATCTATTAATGGGATGCTTACACTGTTCACATGATTCTCAACCGCACTTTTCATGTTCTGGTTAGACCGCTTTCCAGTAAAAGAAATTATTAAAATTCTCAAGGCCTTTAAAATCTTTTTATTTTTATGGTGTTCTACATGAAAAAAAAAAAAAAAAAAAAAAAACATTGCGGAACTACACTTTTGCTGACAACACTCAAACCAAAACCTTGTATGTTATGATCCCACATTTGATTCATTCTGCTTACATTCTGTAACCGATGGAGTCATTCACTGTGTCCTTTTCTTGCCCCGCCCTTGTTTTACTGGTTTCGGCTCAACCAGTTTAGCCTCCCTCTCTGTTTACTCTATATAACTTGCGCCCGTAGTACCTGTGAGCTCACTTTGCCACTGCGCTGACTCAAGTCGCTGACTGTCTTCACAGCATCTTCATCGCATCAGAGGGAACCGCACTAACTTGTCTCCATGTCGTCTGAGCAGGACAACTGTTACCTGTGTAAGGAATCCCTCAGGGACCCCGTGTCCATACCATGTGGACACATCTTCTGCTCCATTTGCCTGAAGACATACTGGGACCATGCTGACCACACGGGCTCGTACCTCTGCCCACAGTGCAGGGTCACCTACAACAAGAGGCCCACCCCGAGACGCATGGGAGGCTCTCGGCACTCCACCATCCAACGCAACTCCGAATCCTTTCCACCTCCGCCTCCGTCCCCTGACTACAACTACGCAGGACCCCAGGATGTCGGCTGTGACATCTGCGTTGGCAAGAAGCACAAAGCTGTCAAGTCCTGCCTGATGTGTCTGGCCTCCTACTGCGAGAAGCATGTCAAGCCCCACTTTGAGTCATCCACTTTTAAAAGGCACAAGCTTGTGGATGAAATCGGCCACCTGGACAGACAGATATGTCCCCAGCATCAGAAGGGTCTGGAGCTGTTCTGCCGCACTGACCAGATGTGTATCTGCGTGCTGTGTACGGTGAAAGAACACAAAGGTCACGACATGGTGTCTGCTGAGCAGGAGAGGGCGGATGAGCAGGTAGGTTAACACTTAATTAAAAGTGACAACACTGGTTTTTCAGACAACAGGTGTAGTAAGAATGCTAAAATGTGCTTTGCTCAACGTGACAAGTATTGTTTAATGCTCATGAAGCTTTTTGTCATTTGTAAATCAGTGGTGACACATGTACATATCATGATTCATTGCACTAGTAACACAGTGGCAGGTAGTACATGAAACAGCAGCACACAATAGACCAAACAAGCCCATAAACCAAAGCCTCAAGCGATTTGCCAGACCCACCCATAAGAAGATAAGGCTGCTACCTGCACGCCCAGCAACAGTGTCAACATTGAGCTGCACACTGATAGTATTAAGTCTAATGCTTGAGTTTAAAAAAAAAAAAAAAAGTCTCTTGATTGGATGATTTTGTCAATTTGTGGACTTGCTGTTCATTATAATTAACAATGTCTGTTGTTTTCCTCACAGCAAAAGCTGGGCGCCACCCAGGCTGAGATCCAGGAGAAGATTCATGACCGACTCAAGCAGATGGAGGAACTAAAACAAGCAGTGGACTCACTCAAGGTTTGTGCCACCATCATCCATCAGACAGATAAGACCAGTCTAACCACTATAGATTGAATGGAAAGTTAAATCAACGACCAAGACAACATTCCTTCATGTAGGAGTGATGACAGCTTCTCTCAGTGTGACACCCAGTTGACTAATGGCATATGCTTCCTGTGCAGAGCTCAGCCCAGAGAACACTGCAGGAATGTGACAAGATGTTTGGCGACATGATGCGCTCCATTGAGAGGATGCAGCAGGAGATGACCAAGCTGATCTCCTCCAACAAGAGAGCCGCACTCAACAATGCGGAGGGCCACATGGAGCGCCTGAGCCACGAGATCGCTGATCTGAAGAGGAGAGACAACGAGATCACCCAGCTGTCCCGCACTGAGGACCACATCCACTTCATCCAGGTAACGGACCACCACTCAACAGATACCACCTTCACAACATGATGCTGCCACAACACCGCCATCCATCCGTCCTACACAGGGTGGCACAGGGCTAGAGCCTATCCCATCAAGTTTCACCCTGGACAGGTCACCAGTCCGTCACAAAGCAAACAGACAAAACATCAAATCTAATACACCTGCGCATTTCAAGTCTAAATGTGTCTCAGCCGATGCAACTACTAACTGATAACATGCAAAATGAAAAAAAGAAACTAATTTAAAGTATACATTATCATAACTGTGTTGCTGTTGTTTTCCTCATCAGAGCTACCACATGCTGATAGCCCAGAATGAGGCCGAGGAGCTGCCCTCAGTGAGCGTCAACCCCTACTTCACCTTCGGCCCCGTCACTAAGGCCGTCTCTGAGATGAAACAGCACCTGAATGAATTCAGCAATGATGAACTGGTTAAGGTAGCCAAGACAGGTGAGTGGGGAGCCAGCATCAACACCCTGCTGTTCAAAAGTGAATTGAATTAGTGTGATAAATCTTCAGTCCTCTGGTGTCAGTACAAACATGTTGTGAACACGTCACCGCTGTTACCATGTCAAGTCATTCATTTCTTTATTTTTGCAGTTAACAAAATGACCTTCTGTGAACTGGATGAATCCAGGAAGAGACGGTCCATAAAAAGTGAGTAATAACATCTGTACCATTTTTGTTTAGACAATCCACAAAACCAGCAGAGCTACAGTATTTAGAAATTATATGGACCCACAGTTTTGCATAATTTGACTAGAGAACGTTAGATTCCCCTTGTCCTCAATAGGGCTTTGTGCAATGCAGTTTGAAGTTTGGTCGTGGCTGGAGCCTGACATTCGTTAGAGGGTAGCCTGAGGTCACTCAGGTGCCACATGGTCAAATGTTTACTTTGATTAGGATGTCAAACTGCCAGCGAGTTTACATGAACCCACTCGTCCAGAACAGAATTTGGCTACGTTGTGTGGCCTTTGACAGTTCAGATCAGCTTCACTGATGACGGCAGGATTTCTAGATATTGTGACACTCACAGTATCTGGGTTAATATAACAATAACATCAACACTACCCACTTCATGCCGCTTTTCTGTCAGTCTTCATAGGGATAACACAGTTACATTGTGCAGTTATTGTTGAATCATTTTCTGTGATTAATAGCATGGAGTAATAGAAAGTCATTCTGGACCAGTGCTGTGAAATATACAGGCCTTTCAGTTCAGAGCACTATAGTCCATTATGTCACTACCACCAGTTCTGATGTGATACATATGCTTCCTTCAACAGATGATGAAGCTGCCATGTACAAGTCTCTGCCAGTGCACGAACCTCAGCACAGGGATGAATTCCTGAAATGTGAGTCTCGGCTTCTCTGACTGCTGTTGTCTTGTTTTCTGCTCTGACACAGATCACTGCTCTCCCTGCTCATTTCACTGCATGGGGCAAATTAGGTGCTGATGAGGTTCTCTGTCAGGCCCTGTGGATGACCACAAGATCTGATTTTAGTAACGACTGTATGTCCTACAGTGTTGACAGAGACTGGGATTGACTCATTATACACAGCTTTGTGATTTTACTTCATTTTGCAGTTTAAGTGCTCCCTCTATGTTTAAACTGAGTGCATGAAAAAGCTTTTTCTGATATAAGAATATTGTGTTTTGGGCAAAATGTCAGGGGCCAGTTTTTTACTGGTATCTATTTAAAAAGACTTTGCATAGGCTTTAAAGTCAGTGGGAAAGAGGTTCATGGGCTGTGGGTCTCCCCTTACAGTTACAGTTAAAGATGGACAAACAGTGTTGATACCTCTGGCATTCCAGATAATAGGCCGGGCAGATCTAGCCGAGACCACCGGCGGGTGTCCCACCAACTGTGACCCGCAGAGGTAGAGGCACACAGCAGGCAGGTGATATCTAATCCCTGGGATTATTCTGATTTCTGTGTCCAGCCAGAGGGTCTCCCACTTTTGCTTCAAATTATGTTGGTGCAGAAGTTAGTTAAAAACTGTGGTGCAGTGGTGAGGGGTGCTTTAACCCATAAGAACCCATGGTGACACCAGTGTAACACACACTTCAAAGGCCCCAGAATCTTCCTTATACAGCTTTTTGCTTGATCTTAACTCATTAAGTCCCTAAGCGACATATACGAAACATCCTGGTGTGGTGCTCATGTCACAGTCATGTGTCCACTTGGCCTGTGGTGTATTCCCCATAATTTTCCTTTGAGGGGAAATGGGTCTGGGTTCTTATGGGTTAAACTGGCTTTGGCTTTGTCCAATGTGTGTTTCCTCATTTACATTTAACCCAAGCAAATTTAGCTAAATGTGAAGTAATGGTTACATTTTTCTTCCTAGATGCTTGCCAGCTCACCATGGACCCGAACACAGCCTACAGACAGCTCTACTTGTCTCGAGGGAACAGGAAAGCTGCCCTCAAGAGAGACCCCCAGTCCTACGGTGACCATCCTGCCAGGTTTGACTCCCTGCCCCAGGTCCTGTGTATGGAGGCTCTCTCTGGAGGAGCTTACTACTGGGAGGTTGACTGGAGCGGGGAGGGAGCTGCCATCGGAGTCACTTACAAAGGCATCAAGAGGACGGGCTACGGAGACAGCTGCCGCATCGGCTACAACCGCAAGTCTTGGAGCCTCTTCTGCTCTGATTCCAGCTACTCAGGCCGCCACAACAAAGACCAGATAGAGATCAACGCACCCTACTCATCACGTATAGGGGTGTTCCTAGACCACGCCGGGGGTACCCTCTCTTTCTACACCGTAGGGGACACCATGTCTCTCATCCACCGCTTCAAGGCCTCCTTTAGTGAGGCTGTCTATCCAGGCTTCTGGGTTTGGTATGAGTCAGCCATCACCCTCATCCAGCTGTAATAATATAACACACTCCCAATGATCAATGCACAACTGTGATTCAGATTTGTTATGGATAGACAGAACAAAAATGTTGCAATTCTCTGATGATATGTTATAATTCTTCCGTAAGACTATACATCATGTGTTGAGTATCAGGGGAACTGTCCTTAATAACTGTGAATATTCTGCAAATCACGATGTGTGAAATGTAAGATCAGGTGTACCAAAGTGAATGAGCATTTAAATTATCATTTTAAAATAATGAAGGCTGTACTTGATTGAAATATGTCATGTGATCATTCATGTAGGTTATTATACACTTACTTTTTATCAATAAACATTTTATAACAAGGATAAACTGTGATGTTGTTGTTATATTTTTACGTCAAACGTCTGTCATCACAAACGTTCACCCCACAGGCTAATTAATTAATTCAATCATTCATTCATTAAAGATTTACCTTATCAGCAGCAGTTTTAAATGTTTGCTGAAGTCTGACTCTAAAGATCTTTATCATTACGTTACTCATTGAAAGTCTGGATTCAGGCCGTTACAGTATTAGTGATGAATTAGTGAGTTTGCAGTTTTGCTAATTTACAAACAAATCTGTAAAAGTGGTTCCACTAGATTATCGCCGGCGATAAAACTTCATGTAATTCAAGCTAGTGGCCATTTTTTTCTCTCTTTACTAAATCTTTAGGACTTGTAATGTCAAAACAGCCTGATAAAAGACTGTGTTGTCATTTTGTTTTCAGTATGTCTTTCATTTGGGCTTCAGGCAAAAGCATTTCGTCAGTTACATATTCCCACATCTGACTCTTTTAACCATCTTCTCCTTTGGTTGCTACTTAACTTGACATCAACCGTTCAACAAAGACTTGCCTTGAACATCAAACAGCTCACTTATATAAGGCAGAACACAAGCCAATGATTAGACACCAGGAAACATCACAGCGGGCACTCTTGTGATGCTGGAGTGAAGTGGGTTTAGATTGTGGAATCCTAAAACTGCAGCCTTAAGGGAAAACTTTCAAGATACAGTAGAGAGGATATGAAAAACCAGAATCCATTAAGGTTGTGGCCAGCAGGTGAGGTTTGCCATTGTTCAGGGATATTTTATCCCTTATTGATATGTTTTCTGGAATTACATTTTTCCACAATTTCTCTGAACAAGGGGGCCACACTGAGCGATAGGCTCCAGATTTACACTACAAAGATGAGGGATTGTGTGATTATAGAAAATATGGTACTCAGAAAGAGAAACATCAATTGATGCCCCCCCCCCCCCCCCCCCCCCACCTTTATCTCCTCAGATCTGACCAAAAAGGTTTGTGATTTTAGTTGCTGCTTTGTACAGTTACATCAGCATGACCAAAAAACGAATATATTGCCATTGTATATTATTTGATTTTCACACACAGGAAGCTGGTGGCAAGCACCATATAATAAGTCAGAGGTGACTGCCGGCAAAATGCAGAATACTGGTAGATTGAAGTTTATCTGGTGAGCATTCATCAGTGTCAATTTGCTAAACTGCTGCTTAACTTTGGCTGTTTGTCGCAGCTCTGCACCTGTAAAGTCCCTTGTGAGCTTTGCTACCTCTAGTGGACAAACGTATGCAGTGCTTACCAAGGATGTCACCGGCCACTTCTTCACTCCACTCCAGGAAAGCGTCTGTGTGGCGGTAGGATTCACTGTTGGGGACACAAAACACATTCTGAAACAGGCCTGTGGTGGTTACTTCAGACAACACGTTACAGGCTAGCCTACCTCCCTGAACAAATTCACCCTTCACCCCTTCCACTCTTGCTACAAAGTCCTGCTTTGTGTGAAGTCATAAGTTAAATATCTTTCTTCGGGACATCAAACGGAGACACGAACCAAGCGGTCTAGTCGCTAGTTTACACATGTAGTAGTATAGTTTACAAGCTTAAATGCACGGTCTCTGCCCCACCACCGACCTCTCCCCAGTTAATTTACCTGCAATTTAATACACAGATTTGAATGTTTTTCTCCCTTCGTTATTTACCACCACGCCTATAGAGGGCAGTCAACCCCTGTATGTGCATAGGAAACAAATTACTTGTTTCTCTTCGGACACAATTACCCTGCGCACCGTCAGAAAGAAGCGCCGCATTCTCACATTTTCACAAGTGTGGCTGCACAGGTGAGTTTACATTAATATGATAACTGTAATAAATACTCTAGACCTTGTTCTTTCACATCCTGATATATAGCATGTTTGCTGTCATTTAAATCCTTGCTATTTGCTCTAGCATCATATCTTCGGCGGTGTGTAGACAATAGTTACTGAAGGCATAAAACCAAGAATGGAGTTAGCTAGTTTGCTAACATAACATTAGCGTTAAGCTAGCGTTAGCATTTTATTTTGCCGTACTAGGGCTGTCGAGCAGCAACGATTTGTGCCTTCTGCATGTCATTTCACTCAAGCTCATGTTGCTGACAACTGAGATGGGAGGGTTTTTGTTAATAAAAAAGAGAAATGTGACAAATTAAAAGCCACAGCAAGATGGCAAAACGCTCTCATATTCTTGTGTTGTGGCATGCGTTACAACTGTCACTATGACAACCGACTGGACAGGACAGACTCCGTAGTTAAATTTATGTGCTCCAGCTAGGTTAGCTAACTAAATATTAGCAGTGAAACTCGGGGGGAAACCTGACGCTTTTCCTGTTCAACTAGCAAAGCATACAGTGAAATAGTCCTGACCCAGGAGTACACTGCAAATCTCAGCCACTGGGCTGATTGTAAACACAAGTAGAGCAGCATACCAGTTCCCAAGCCTCTTTGCCCTGTTTTGGTGACTGATGTGCTATCAGCCCAGCTTCCAGAGCATTTCTCTGTGCTGTTGAAGCAGAAGCCTTGTTCACTCCTAGCTGCGGTTTGATGTCAGATGCAGTCAGCCTTCTGTTGCACAAGGCAGAGGCTCTTATGAACGTGCTCTGAATTCCCATAATGACTGCTGAGTGACAGCTTTTGAGTCCCGCAACGGTCAGAGAGACTTTAATTACAAAGAGTCCTTGTTTGTCACAATAATGATCATCTTTTGCCTGTTCCTTTGTTACAGTGTTATTATAGCGTTCGATGGCACCTCCTTAACCTTTTCCCAATAATAAGGGGACTAGAAAGCCTGGGATTAGTATCCATTCTTTGCAACTAATTATTATTTGTTTATATTAAAGATATTTCTACTTTTCACTAAATACAGATGGCGACTACAAAGGTACCCGAGGTCCGTGACATCACACGGATCGAGAGAATCGGTAAGCATCCCCATTTACACTGGGACCCGACTGTTCATGGATACAAGTTAATGTGATTTGTGATAAGTCAGCCCTAATGTATGTTGATGCAAGTGGTACCTGGTCTTTACTCCTTCTTCCAAATGTGGTTATTATTAACATGTTGATTTCTAACTTGTGTTCAGGAGCACACTCTCACATCCGTGGACTTGGTTTGGATGATTCTTTGGAGCCAAGACAGGTAGCGTTAAGTTTTCATAGTATGTGGCTGTGATGATTTGTTCACTGTTTAGTTGGCATGTAATACCTGTAAGAAAACCCTGTTTACTTGGATTCCAGTGTCTACCAAGTCATTATTAGACAAGCTCAGTAAAGGATTATAAGCAGAAACGTTGTGAAGTCAATATATATATATTGGACTACAGGGCAGAATGATGTGCAGATGTACATTAATATGTGTTGAATTTGACCTCAAGGATACTTGTTCCTATTCACCCACAGGTGTCTCAGGGGATGGTTGGCCAGCTGGCCTCCCGTCGGGCAGCAGGGGTCATTCTGGAGATGATCAAAGATGGCCACATCGCTGGCAGAGCAGTACTAATCGCTGGCCAACCTGGCACAGGAAAGACTGCCATTGCTATGGGTAAGGGCCTCATTGGAAGCTTTCCAGAACACAATATCATTTCATCGTCCTGCCCTGGAAGTCATATGGATGCCTTGCATTGATGTAATTGGCTGAAGTTATATTTTCATTAAAGCAAGAGTTCCTGCTCCCATATTCACTTGCTGAGTATAGGTTCAGGTGAGAATTTTTTAATTAATTTATTTTATTTTATTTATTTATTTAATGCAGGCATCGCTCAGTCTCTCGGCCCTGACACACCCTTCACAGCGCTGGCCGGTAGTGAGATCTTCTCCCTGGAGATGAGCAAGACCGAGGCACTCAGCCAAGCTTTTAGAAAAGCCATCGGAGTGAGGATCAAGTGAGTGAGCAAACACTGTAGTTGTGTCTTTGAAATTCTCATTGTATTGTCTCAGTGAATGCTTATTCATAGTGGGTTTCTTTTACAGAGAAGAGACGGAGATTATTGAAGGAGAGGTGGTGGAAATCCAGATTGACAGACCAGCCACGGGAACGGTAGGCTGCTCACGTGTCTGCTACAAGTGCAGTCATAACTTACTGTCATTATTGAAACCTGCTTATGTCACAGAACACACTGAGTTGGAAGAAGGCAGTCACTGCTGATATTACAGGGAAAAAGGGAATTAAAGCAAGTGTAAAACGCTACACACCCTGCTGTCATTAAAGACACACTTATACATATTAAACTTTGTCTCTCAGGGTGCCAAGGTGGGCAAACTGACTCTGAAGACGACTGAGATGGAGACAATATATGACTTGGGCAACAAGATGATTGACAGTCTCAGCAAAGAGAAAGTTCAAGCAGGGTGAGTACATCTCTTGTTCATTGATCTTTACATATCTGGATCACTCAGGCCTGTCGGATGGCCATATGTGATCGAAACTGTCTGTTTTCTCTCAGAGATGTTATTACCATTGACAAAGCCACTGGAAAGATCAGCAAGTTGGGCCGCTCCTTCACCAGAGCCAGAGACTATGATGCCATGGGAGCTCAGGTATCCTGTCACTGTCACATCAACAACGCCCATTGACCTTGTGGATTCAGAGCTTGTTTGAAATTAATTGTCTAATATAACCGTACTCCTTTTGTATAAAAGTAAGTAATTTAATGGGACTTAAAGATTTTTGAAATGAATTTGATCGTGTCATCCTTGCAGACACAGTTTGTACAGTGTCCAGAGGGAGAGCTGCAGAAGAGGAAAGAGGTGGTCCATACTGTGTCCCTCCATGAGATCGACGTCATCAACAGCCGCACTCAAGGCTTCCTGGCCCTCTTCTCCGGAGACACCGGAGAGATCAAGTCCGAAGTCCGCGAGCAGATTAATGCCAAAGTGTGTGAGTGGAGAGAAGAGGGCAAGGCAGAGATCATTCCTGGGGTAGGTTCAACTGTGCGTGTGTGTGTGTTTATATACTTGCTTTGTCTGCGATTTGTACTTAACTCATTTTCTATGTTTGTGGTTCCAGGTGTTATTTATTGATGAGGTCCATATGCTGGACATGGAGTGCTTTTCCTTCCTGAACCGTGCCCTAGAGAGTGACTTGTCCCCAGTTCTCATTATGGCCACCAACAGAGGCATCACTCGGTACTATTTAAATCTACGTTTTCTTCCCATCTGATCATTTGAGTTGTTCTATTTAGAATACACCGATATGGAATTTTTATGTCCCGTACCATTTTTTGGGGGGAATTTGAATATCTTATAACCTGTATATCTGGTTATTTGATAAACGACTGTAAAATTGACTTGGTTTTATGAATAAGAGTTCATTCTTCAAACCTTGGACATTTCTTTTAAAATATTTTCATCCTAAAGAAACAAAGAGAATGGTCAGAAAATTCGGTCAAATACATCATACCATATTTCATGTGTCACTCGTAACTCTGAATATTGAACTTTATTGAATAATATATCCACTTTTTTATCTCTCAGTATCCGAGGCACAAACTACCAGAGCCCTCATGGCATCCCCATCGACCTGCTGGACCGCCTGCTCATCATCGCCACCTCCCCTTACACTGAAAAAGAGACGAGGCAGATCCTCAAGATCAGGTGAGAATCTGCGTTCGTCATCTGTCGGCAGACTGTGTTTGCGTCTTCCCAGCGTTGTGAAAGGGAAGTAAACCTGCGTGGTTGTATTTCAGGTGTGAGGAGGAGGATGTAGAGCTGAGCGAGGAGGCTCACACTGTCCTGACTCGCATTGGCATGGAGACGTCGCTGCGCTACGCCATCCAGCTGATTAGCACCGCTGGACTGGTGTGTCGCAAACGCAAGGTAAACTCAGTCTGAACAGATGATAACACACATTTTACACATCACATGTAAAAAAAAAAAAGGCATTGTTATCACCATCTACAAGCATGTTTTTTTTTTTTAATCCTTGATCCCTGATGAATTCTTTTTCAGTGGTTTAGTCATGAATTCCTGTGGCCTCAGTGTTGATGTCATCTGTGTGTTTTGGCTGTCCTCAGGGGACAGAAGTTCAGGTGGAGGACATCAAAAGGGTTTACTCTCTGTTCCTGGACGAGGCCAGATCCTCTCAGTATATGAAGGAGTATCAGGATTCCTTCCTCTTCAATGAAACACGTGAGTTCGCTGTTCTTCCTCTCTGTCTCTGTTAGTGGTCCAATTTGTCTGCTTTTCAAGTTAAATCAAAGTCAAATGCATCACAATGCTGAAACAGACTCTTACCCAGGAGCACCTGCTGCAGTCATTAGAGAAGATTTCAGTTTTTGACGTGCTTACTAAAGCTGGTTGCTCTGTAGTTTCACAGCAAAGCAGAGAAAAGAAGAGAGAGAGAAAGGAAAAATACCATATGCCCAACTCAGCCCAGCGTTGCACTAGTAGGCTAGAATGATTTATCTACGTTAAGTATACAAATTCCACATGACGTGGTGAATAAGCAAGAAGGGTCTGTTCTTCTCTTTCAGAAACGGCCCAAATGGACACCTCGTAATGAAGAGGACTGATTTGTTTTCTTACTTTCTTTTCTTACTTTCTTTTTATTGTTGCCGATCGCCCTCTGGAGTTGGAGTCAATTCAGAACTGGACTTTACTTCAGATTCGAATTACATTGAAGATTCAAATGAATTCAATTCACTGAATTTCCCCACATTTTTCTTCTCTGTTCACCTTTAATCCTACATTGAATTCAAATTTATTTACCTAAATTTGACTTGATTCTGGATCTATCACAATTCTGTTCATCGCTGAGGCCTTGTGTCAGGAATATTCATTCCTTAAGTTTTTTTTTGTTGACTTATCTTTACATGTTTTTTTTAAATGAAAATTATTAAACAGGCTTTTCTAAGCACACCGTGATGATTTGTTTTCTTATTTGTCAGTCAATCTTGAATGCTACAAAACCGGTGTAAAACGTTAATTGAAACATCATACCACAAGTTTCATTTTGAATCACTTGACATGACTCGCACCACTTTTACATACTCTAACACAAACTGCTGAAGCTTCATATTTGCCTCAGCTCAACCTAAAGAGTACCATCACACCAGGCTGAAAAGCAGCGTTTCACTGCCCATCACAACAGCCAGAAAACAGTTGAAATACTTGGCATGATGAAAAACTGACTGAGAGCTGAGGTTAACAGAACAAACTGTATGCGACTGATGGGCTTGACACAGAAGTTTGTAATAGTTTGAAATCATTGCCACAAGGTGGAGCCCAAAGATCTCTTTTGCAGTCATCCTTTCTACAAACAATGCAATGTGCAAGCTCTGCTGAGATGAATGTGACCCCCGACTATATGCTTTCCAATAAGCAAGTCGAGCAGCATTGCTGACAGCCTAAAAATATCTCCCCGTAGCCTCATTTAGTTCATTAACGCCGCCTTACTGTATGATGGGTGTGAGCTTGTACTGTAAATGACTGCAGCTCGTCCACACCTCAATCTCACACCCATGATACACTGTAGTTTCTACCCTGCTCCGACACACACACTTTGGTGCAGACTTCCTCACAGCTAGATTCTTCTGTATTTAGATAATCAGATGCTCAGCAAATCTCATCATCCCAACCTTGTTTGTAGTGTTATTCCTTTATGGGTTTACATGTTTAATTCATCTGAAAATGGCTGCCTTTTCAATACAAATTGAGAGAATATTTTAAAATGTCACTGACTGTAAATGATAGTTTTCACATGCTGAAAGTGGTCACGTCCCTGTTAGATATTCATCAGATAGTTCTTGTCATTGGCAGCTCAATATAATTTATTCTAAAAACAAAAAAAAGCTTTAAATGATGAAAAGTGCTGTATATTGCAGTTAGTTGACACCTTTACTTTTTATTAAAACCATCACCCGTACTCACAGACACGAGTGTGTCAGACAGTCCTCTACCAAGAAACTGCATTTCATTCATAACCAGTTAGCACATTAATTAATTGAACCTGCATATAGTATGAGTACAGCTGACTTCCTCCTACGTGGAAATGAATATTTAATGTTCAGTGCTGGTGGGAGAGAGTTCTGCGTGGATTACCCTGCTGCCTACATCCCATAACCCCCCCCCCCCCCCGAGTCACACGAGGCTGCTATTGGCTGTGCTGCTTGCCACCGCATCTGATGGATTCACTGGTTGGATTAAAACTGGGATAAACTTCATGAGGGCTCAGTTGTTTGTATGTAAAACAGGGTGTGTGTGTGTGTGTGTGTGAAACCCACACAAAATTTACTTGATGTTGTAAAATGTCTAAATCCTAAAGAGACTTTAGAGATACAGATACGGGATCCCACTAACCTCCGATACCTTCTGAGCAGAATCTCAATATATTTAATATCTGCTCAAAGAAACTCGACCTGAAGACATTTCTTTTTCTTCTGTGTCGCTGAGAGGCCAAATCATTGTTTCCAGATCACATTCAGCTCAGGCCCTCTGGGTGTGAGCAGGTTTACTTGGATTGGTTCCCACTCTTTGTCTACACACCACTGTCCACAGGCTACAAGGCTTGCGCAGCATGCTAACATGTTGTGGCATTTTGCCTGCTGCACAGATTTGGGTGCCCTTTCCTCCACCACAGTCAGGCCATGCTAGCCTTCTGCAAATGTCCCCATCACAGAACCACAGAACTACAACAACACTTCTGTCTCTCAGCGGGGAGGTTTGTTCGTTAGGAAAGGATATATATAATATAATATAGGAAAGACAGAAATCAGTGACCGAACCTTTCAAACACAGCCAGTGCTGATGATTTGTGATGATTTTCACCTGGGTCACAATGGCAGACAGGAAAGCTCTCCACTCTATTGATTGTGACGAGAGGTCATTGGATTCTCATAGTCTAAGGAGGCTTTCAGTGGGAATGTCATTAGCTTAATGTATCCGTATCAAAATCAATTCCATCGCTCATGAAATGAATCGACTTGTTGATCAGTTGAACTGATTTGAAATGTCCATTCACTTGTCAGCCTGGATTTGACCACTATGAGTCTTTTTGAGAATCGTATTGCCACAATTTATTCATCCCATGATGCAGTTTTTGGTCATATAACATAAACTATACGCAGTCCCAAATACAGTATGTGTCTAATTTCTAAGTGAACTGTTACCGCATGTGGTTACAAGTCAGCCTCATTCAGGTGTTGACTTTGAATGTGACTGTGACATGATGATGTTCCCTGCTGAAAGGCCACTGATTACACGAGAACTTGTGCTGATTCGCTCTTGTCTTTCCCTGCTTTCTTTTTTTTATCTCTCTGGACTTTTAAGTTCCACTTGACTCTTGACTCCACACTTGACTCAAGCACCTCTCAGATGCGTGTTTATGCAGAGGTTGACTTCTCAACGGAGAGATGACTTTTGTGCCAAAAGGAGGTCTGGACCAGAAAGTCTGAAGTTAGCCTTCAATGCAAAAAGACAGATAAACACACTGATGGACACTTAATATAAGAATAGCATGTGTTCATCTGGTACCAACCCCTTTAGCATATTTTCTACGCTCCTATCCTATATTTATTATTGCTTCTCTCTTGCCGCATTTTCTTTTTTTGATGGCATGTTCCTTAAATAGGACTTTAGGATTTAAACACCATAACACCATTTGGGCTCATGAATGGATAGAATTTGAGGCCATTTCCTGGGCTTTCCAAAGAAAAAATAAATCTTCGTCCTCTTTCCCTCACCGCCATATGTGAACGGGCTCGGCCCTTTGTGTGTGATTCCTGTGGTAAAGTTGGAGAGTGAGGTCAATGGAAGTGCACCATGCTTTCACATATGGTAGAGAATGTATATATATTCTTTGATGTTGGAAAAACAGGGTTATGAGGCACAATGTACTCATATTTTATATATTTTATAAATTCAGGAATTATTTGAAAGGAAAATACTGATTGAATTTGAATACATCATGTGAATACTAGCATTAGATTGAAATGAGGGAATTGAAATGAACACTTTTGCCAACAGTCTTGTAGATTTCATTGTGACAGGCGTGTTCTTTATATTTTGATTTCCACTTCCACACTTTGATCACTTTGGGGAAACCTGTCCTTTGCAATGCACTCATCCATTCGAGAGTAGTGAGCTGCCACAGTGCAGTGCGCATGCGGCCACCAACTGAAGTGATGAATTCACATGCCATTCCAGTTTGATCCAAAAGTTTTTAGACCATTTTGCAGCACAAAGGAAAATGCACAACTTTTCTGTGCGGACTGATCTGAAGGATGAGATGAGTGGCAACATCAGTGTGTGACAGAACGCAGTGCCTGGCAGGGTCACCTACCATCATGAATAATCTATCCACTCCATTTATCACTCCCTCAGTGACATCCGTTCATTTGTTGTTAACAGCTCCCTGCTCTCAGTCCTCTGGTCGTGTAAGAGGTGACGAAAGTCATAGAAGACAGCGGAGCATGAGAAGATGCCTGAGAGAGCGAAATCATCTTAGTCCAACGAAGGGGTTGGCAAGATAATATCTGATTGAACTTTTATTTGACTTAAATAAAAGTCAAAAGACAGAGAGACAGCGCATGTGTTCATGTAATGACAGAGGAACTAATAACTAGGATTTATTTTGATGCCTGATGCTTTACTGGTTAACAACAGAGGCCCTCATTCGGGAGGCGTGATGGTCCAGATAGGACTTTCCATATGCTAGTTTTATGACTCGTGAAAACCCTAAAGCATGACATTGCTCCACATATAACAGCAAATGATGTTGTATTTTCAAAGAGTCTACAGCCACAGCAGTGGCTCTGTGAGGCTATACTTAGGCACGCTGTAAAGCTAATGTCAGCATGCTAACATGCTTGCAGCAGGTATAACATTTACCATGTTTACCATCTTAGTTTAGTGTGTTGGAATTTTTCAGCAGAGGCTGATGGGAATGTCATTAGTTTTGCAGATGTTTGTCCATAAACAAATTAAAGTCACGGCAATCGATCCAGTAGTTCAGGAGGCATTTCACTCAAAACCACAAATGTCAACCTCATCGTGGTGGTAGAGGAAAGGTCAGGGGTTCATATAAGTCAGTAGGACTCATCCCCTGGGAGCCATAAATATCTGTATAAAATTGTGTGCCAATCCAGCCAGTAGATGTTGAGATATTTTACTGGATAAGTAACGACTTTGACTTGCCGGTGGACCAAAGGATCACCAGAGATGTTAGGGTTAACCCTCTGTGCACCATGATCGTCTGTACATCATGTCATCGCAATACATGAATCCCAAAATGCCAACCTCATGGTGGAGCGAGAGGAAAAGTCAGGGGATCATGAAAGTCATCCTCTGAGGGCCATGAATATATGTACCAAATTCCATGCCAATCCATCTGATAGTTGTTTAGATATTTCAGTCTGGACCAAAGTGGTGCGCCAACAAAACATCCCCAGAGCCACACCTCTAGTGTGGCTTAAGATGTCAAATAAGTTTGACTGAAGAAAATAGGGAGGCTCTGAACACGTGGGTCTGATGCTTGTCTGGCTTGCCTGAAGGATTCACTGGTTTAAAGAATGGGACTGTGCTAAGATGCAAAGTATCAGAGCATGACTGATTCGGCCCAGTTGGATTGCACTTAATTACCCAGGGAAGTGAATCATTAGCTGTATGTGTAATGTATTCCTGGATTGAAGCACTTTTAATTACACAGCACAAAATAACGCTATATCCTGAATGAATTTATCTATCCCTATTTAATGACCAGAAATGCTCAAATTAACTCACTTGACCTCTTGTTCTCTTGTAGAGGGAGCGGCTGCTTGTGTGCATCTAAAATTCTGTGTGTGCTCTTGCGGGTGTGGGCTGTTTGATCTATTAGTGTGCATCAGTGTATTTGTGGCCTCTTGGCCGGACACACCTGTGTAACCTGAAAGAGGCGGCCATGTGTTGTGTGTGTGTGCACATACTGTATGTATAGCATACAATTTTGCTCTTCTGCTTCCATTCACACAGACCTGTTGCCATTCATGGCCTCAGCCTGCACTGTACAGACAAGTCATTCACAAACCTGCTTCCCTGCCTCTGCTTCACGTATGGGACACATGAATGCAGATGCTGCCGTGCGCACATGGGCACATGCATAAATAGCCTTTGAACGTTTTTTTTTTTTCTGAATCAGCTCATGCTGCGGTGGAAGCAGTAGTTCTAAATATGGAATCATGTGAGCTAAAAAAAGGCAACTAAAGCCCACCAACATCATTCACTCTCTGCCGAGTCAAGCGTAAACTCATGTTTAATTCAGAAAACTCTGATATTCATAACTCACACTGGCTGCACCCGCGACACTGAGACCACTGCGGCACGTAACAAGCACAGTTGCAGTAACACTATTCCACTGTCAATTTACATTACATCCTCGTTAGTAAGCATGCAAATCAAATTAATTCCTCCTCGCATTGGGGGCCTCGCTGGCACAGTTTGAAATGAAGCCACCGCTTCCAGGCCTGACGGGAGACGAGGAGTGATCATTAGAACTGGCTGTAGGGTAATGACGTCGTCTGCTGCCGTGGCTCCAGTGACAGCAGGCTTGACCATTACTTGCCACTCATGTCTTCTTGAATCGTTGCCGTTGGTTCCCACATTGACATTGCTCAGCCCACCATGAAGCACATCTCTTATTCATTCCGCATGGGGCAAAGAGGAGGAGGACGTGCCACGCTTCCTCTGGAACATGTGTCGGCCTCTCTAATGACACAGTAACGCATGCAGAGCCATGCATTAATGCAGCCTCTGACAGCTGAAGGTTAGTCGGCTCCTCGGGCCCGGCCGTCCATTCACACGTGAAAGAAGTGATGCTCAAAGACGAGATGCTCAACAACGGGAGAGGAAGAAGAGGATGATGTTCAATGTGGGCAACAAATCTGGCTTCTCTTCTGTATGATACATTTCCTCAATTATTTTTGTCCATTTTCTCCTAAAACAGCTGCTGATGGGTTTTCTATTATTTTACCCATTTTTGTGTCACCAGTCATTTTGGTTTCCTGTCTAAAATCTTGCACGTCATCTGGTCAGCAAGAGTTACCTAAAAAGGGAGAGTTGCATGACTAAATGGCAAAAACAAAACGACTGTTTTGACTGTTTAGTCAAAAGTTGGAAACAATAGGCATGAACATATGTGTTTACAGAACAGGCAGAATATTTTTTGGCATGTGATGTGATTTCATCCAGATTTCATTCATGTGTGATTTTATATAAATTGTGTATATATATGTTTTTATTTGACTCATATGACAAAAATGCAATGAGAGCACTACATACTGTATAATGAAATACCTGTCTAGTTTTATTGTCCTCAGTGTTTGTGATGTGAAGGTTGTCAGCTCCATCGTGTCTTCTTGTAATGACGGTGGTTGAAAACTTGAGCACGTCCCTGCCTCAAGTGAACCTTTAATGAAGCAAAGAGCTATTTTTGCCTTTTCCCCTCAATTGCACTAACAGCCTGGAGAATCATTTGTTTTGTTTTTCTCCTTTTAATCCCTCTATCCCCTTGGTAGAAAGAAATATGTGCTACATGGGCCAGTGGATGTATTAGTTTGTCAGTGTGCATGTTTATCTTTGCACGGTACAGTGTGTACTGAGAAGTCTTCGCCCATTTCATCAGCGTTTCATCCATGTTTTATTTCTGTAGAATACAAAAAAAGACAGAAATGCTGTGAACTTCTGTAAACTAAAAACAAATAACCCTTAAATGATATTAAAACTCCTTCCAGCCAGTGGAAAATAGATCCTGGATCTCACATTCACACACAGATGACACTATTTCAGATCAAGCGAGTCTGGCAACATGACAAACGCCTCACCAGGTGCAATCGGAGAGACTTCTATAATGTTTCCACCACGCTTGCTTGAGTGAAGGTTACTGTGTTTCTACAGCAGGTTGGAAAAGTCGGTGGGTGTCAGCAGGGAGAGGTGAGAGATTCACAGTGGAGGTGTGATACAGCAGATACTTCTTTTTCATGCGCACGGCCTTTTCTGTTAGAGAGGAATTATCCCGTCTCCTTTTCTTGTTTGTGCTGTGCTGGTAGCTCTGCATTAAATCGTCAGGTGAGTCTGATTACATGAGCGTCTCTGCCTGCGACCAGACCTCAGTGAAGTACGCTGAAAACGCAGACATCCCCACAGAGAGTAAGGCAGCGATTACATCTGTCTGAAGCGCATTCTTCCAGCTACGGAGCACATCTTCAGGAAGACGCATTATGAATCAAATAGATTTACTTCTTGTTGAATGTACAGATTCACTGAAGAGTTGTGTGAGTCATGTGTCTTGACAGATTGTTCTTTCAAAGTAAAGAGTAATTAAATATGACTGTGGCTGTCACCGCAACATAAACCTATTGTGCTCTAATTTTACAATGAGATGCTGCCAAGATGAGCCAGTTTTGACTTTTGATTTATGATAGAAACCTTTGAAGGTCTTAATCTTTTAACTCCCCATCACCTCTTTAGGGATTGTCCACAGGAAATGACACTGACTATTTGTGATCACTTTGGATAAAGTAAAAGATAAAGTGTTTAAGGATTTATTACATTGTTGGACTGCCAGAATGCACACCATGGGTTTGAGTTGTATACTCTGTCGTGCATTATTGTTCTCTTTGAAAACGAAACACAATGACCAGAAAGATGGCAGTCTTATTTAGTGATACATATATTACATGTTCTTGCTCATGTAAGCTTCAGTAGCATTGGCTGTTGTTGTTGGATGTTGTACATAGTGTGTCCATTTCACAAAACACATTCAAAGTAGTAATATCATTTTCAAGTCAAACATGTGCGTATAGTTGTGCTTTTGCTCCGAAAGCATTACAAATAGAATGTTTTTCTTTACTTGAACTGAAAGCTGACTTGATGTCCCTAAACAATGTCACGTTTGAACACTGAACAAGCTTCACATCCACCGGCAGCTATTTTTCAACCTAAATGTATCCTGCGTGTTGTACAAAGTTTGTCCTCTGTGAGTTTAAGTGGCAAAGTGCGAATGGAAATTCCAATGCTCGCAAGAGTGGCTCCCCTTTTCCTGTCTACGCCCCAGTGTTTCCTGCCTGCTGCATGACTAGGTGTGTTGACTTTGAGATTGGAGCGTCTGACTTTGGGGTTCGTATTGGTCTGACTGTGGGAAAGGGTGTTGGTTTCTCTGGGTCGTCCACTGACCAAACACTAATTCTCCACTTTGAGCTTCCTATGGCTCCTATGTAATCTTCCCCTCTTCAGACTGAGGGCACGTCGGACAGAAGGATCTGTTTAAAATGTAGCTCTGCCTAATTAAAGGCCTCACAGCTAACATCTCAAGTCTTCTTTTGTCACAGATGCAGTGTATACTTACTCTTTGTGTTTGTGCAGCCCTGTCATAGAGGTCCATTAGTGCTATTAGCTGCCATGTTAGGTAACTCTGCCCTTTCTAATGAATGTCAGCACACAGAAGACCGTTAGCTGCGGACTTCCTCACTTCCTGTGAAGGTAAATATATATATTTTTTTTTCCACTGCATCCGCAGTACGGATGGAGCCCTGTGTCATGTCTGTGATGTGTCAGTGCATCTGTAAACCACTCTGGAGACTGAGAGATTACTTTACAAACTGAGCCTCACAGAGGCCTGCCTGACTGCACCTGAACAATACAGTAGTTCATTCACGGACTGACTCCGGCCTTCTCACACTGTGATAAAAATCAAGTCTTTGTAAGCCTCTGCAAAGTCGAGGAGGAGGAAAAATGATATCCAGTTCTCAAAAGTGGTGTGTGTTTTAAAATGAAAGAGTCTCTACATCAATGTAATACCTCTGACCGGACTCATGCTGTATGTAGTACACACAGTACGTAGTCAACATTTTTACAAGCAAATAAGACAAAGGTGACCTATCATTTTACAACGGTCAACATGGTGGACTTTTGGATTGGATTAATTCACAAACTGTAAGATTACCCTATCTCAAAAGGTTTATCTAATGTAAAGATGTTTATGGATTTAAAAGCTTTACTGGGAATCTAGTTTGCCTGCTGAAGTTCACTTGGAGACACCAAGTTAATGATTAGTTTCTATTATTTTCAACATACGAACCTCTTTCTTCATGAATCGATCCTGATTAACTCTGAATCAGCTGCTGCAAAAGTAATTAGAAATGGATTCGTTGTTACCCTTGTTGTGCCCCCTCAAGTAAAGCAAAGCATCGTCCTACAAGACTAACAAGTAGCTACTCTGGCCAGACTTCTCTTTGCTCTGAAGTCCAGTAAAGTATGAAAGTCTCCTATAATAGATCAGGGAAAGTAATTCAGTAAAAAAAAGTACAACATTTGTTAATGGAGATTCATTTGGATGTGAAAAACAGCGACAACATGGTGGTATGAAGTGATTAAATAGGTTTATTTGATTTACAGACATGTACATTTTCTATCAACCCCCCCCCCCCCCCCCAAAAGGGAGCATCACAGTTCAGTTCTAGAATAATGTCCTTTCATTTCTCTCGCACTTCTCTTGTACTGACTTGCTCTAAAAATAAAAACAACCTCTGTTTTCTGCTCAAAATCAGAAAAAAGGTTTCTTTATACATGATTCTTGTATGACAAGAAATAGCACATTCTCAATACATCACTTCAGTGATTATTAACATAGAATTACTCGATACGACGGACTTGTACTCCTAAAGGATTGGTGCTTAATCAGCTAAATTTGGCAAAGTGAAACTCGATTCATGACCCATCTGACCAGAGCCAACGTCCCCTCTGACGACAATATGTCAGCACTTACTGTGAGCATGAAGTGACAGCCCTCCGTGGCAGTGGCTGTGAAGTTGATGCTAGGCTATGGTTCAAATAAATCCCTGAACATTTAACTGTGCAAAATGGTTTGATCAGTTGTTCTTAAAAAAACAAACAAAAAAAAAACATTTACAAGAGCTACAAAAATGAATGCAAAAGTATTGCACCCTAAACATGAGACCGATACGTTTGTCTGGAAACCATCACATTGCAGTTCCTTTTGTGTGTGTAATATGTGTGTGAGACGCCCAATTCATGATCACAGTAAACAGGATGAATCTTAGTGATGTAAAAAGGTATTGTGTTGTTTCATTGTGATACAAAAGGAGGAACAAACATTTCTAAACCCAACGATTTACAGCAAAGTGTAGTATACTCAAACATTAAACTTCCCTTTATAGATTATTCTTCATTATGGTAACAAACAAATAAATACATTGCATCCAAGCCATCATTTACAATATATTAAAGTTGCTGCGTGATATAGCTATATATATCTCTATTGTAGTTATAAAAAAAAACTCATTTGGTAACATATATATATATATGTATATATATAAAAAAGAAAATCAATAAAAGGAAGGTAAGAAGCTTAGTTCATTAAGAAGATGTAGGTGTGTAAACGCGTCAGGTTGGACAGAATCACATTCAGAGAGCTCCGCGCAGTT
The DNA here is from genome assembly GCF_043641665.1 of Enoplosus armatus. Classification (NCBI taxonomy): domain Eukaryota; kingdom Metazoa; phylum Chordata; class Actinopteri; order Centrarchiformes; family Enoplosidae; genus Enoplosus; species Enoplosus armatus. Next base: position 19,922,763 of record NC_092192.1, on the reverse strand, counting down.
GGAGAGAAGCTAAAGCTAATGATCTGGCAACAAGGACACAGCCCACACAGCGCCCCACACACAGCCAGTGAGTCATGCTCACACATCAATGCTACAAGAACCACCTCAATGTCTCCCTTTATTCCCCCGCTAAGGTCACTCCATCCTCCTCCTTCTGTGTTTCCTTGGAGGTCTGCAAAGTGCGTTTTTTTTCTCTCCCTTTATGCACAAGTTTCAACACCTTTTTGACTCCATTAGTGGCTTCAAAGCTTCAGTCCTTCTATCCGCCAGGTAATATACCACAAAACGATCCTTCAAGGTAGCTTCTAATTAAGCGTCTGCCTAAAGCTTTGTATATACATGCAACTAACTATAGCAGGCCTTCTTCTTTGTGGGATTTTGCATTAAATTTGGATAATTGCAAATACTGTAATGAATGCACAGAAATTAAACGCAGGTTTTGTCTGTTGTGTATTTCTATTTCTCATGTCTCTACTTGGTTCTCTGGTGCACGTACAGAAGGGGATTCTGTTTTTCAGCTCCTGCAGTGACATCTGAGGACATGCTGGTCTGGTTTCAAAGGGGGGATTCCTCGCTTATCCGTTATCAACGTTAAAAGCTTGCAATCTGTCTAACCTGGGCCCGAAGGATTTCCTGTTCCTGTCTGGGATTTTGATTTCCCTCAGTAATAAACTGATGACTGTGACTCCAGCTCTTCTCAAAGGTCCTTTCTTCTAATTGTGGAATGGGATATCTACAATTGCGAGGGGGGAAAGGTCTCTTTTCACAATGTCTGTTATTGTAACCAGTGTGGACTGGACTGGATCCATCATTAAAAGGGACTCCCAGTCTGTGTGGGTGTGGTGTCCAGAAACTCAAAACCAACCATCAGAGAGCTACACCTTTAAAGGGAAACCTAGCTCTCTGATAAGGCAGTGTGGAGAAAAAAAGGTTGGTTTCCTTCAAAATGTTTCTATTGCTTCTCATGTACACAGAAAAAAAAAAACATGTGTTCCTCCTTCAAAATCAAAAGAGGAGCATTCCATTTACTTTTGGGAAAATCATGTACATTATAAATTATAAAATATATAATCCAGTGTCCGCTTTAAATTGCCCGGATTGCTTCGCATCCTTCTGAAACAATCATAGGCAGTAACCTCCAGTTTCAAATCCAACATCACAACAACAAAGAATAAAAAAAAAAAACAGAAAAAAAACACAAGAAAATAATGTGCAGAAATCTCTCACCTCTGTCATGTTCTCTGGCACTGTCTGCGCTGATTTAAGTGCTAAGCTAAAAATAAAAAACACATGTGGGGTCAAAGGAAACAGCTGCTGATGTGAAAGCTCCAATTTTTAAGGCTGATTCACTGACCTTTAGACAGTAACACTTTTTGGCTCTTGGTGTGGACGGCTATGTTTACATGCACAGCACAGAAACTTTGATCGATTGTGAGAATACTGCATTCATCATGTAAACACTGTATTTACGTTCGAAGGTCATGTTGTTAATACTGCGGTTGGGACGTGCAGGAGTCATCTGATGCTAGTCACATTATTGGAGGCTTGTTTGAGCAGATACACAACACTTTGAGAATGATATTCCTGCAGCACACTGCATCACTTGCTCCACATAACTTTTACAGCTTCTGTCTGTTGAAAGCCAGGGCAGAATGAATTGTGGACAATTTGCTTTGTGGAGCTTTGTGACTGCAGTTTACAACTGAAGCTGCTTCTACTGTCTAGCACATATAAACAGCGTATCAAGCTAATTCCATAGTCAAAAGCTGAATTACAGTGTGCATGTAAATATAGTCAGTGACAAAATCATGACGGTTGTTGGGGGTCAGTGCAAAGTCTGAAGGAATGTAATGATGCTATGGCACTTGGTGCAGATTGACAGCCGATGTAGCAGACAGACACATAAGAGACAGACCGTTGGACAGACAGGCAGACAGACAGACAGGGCAGGTTCATGGTCAGCATTCAGTAGTATGGCATCGGGAGTCGGAGGGGTCAGGAGGAGGATTTTGCCGCCCCATCTCCTCCCTGGAAGGTTCAGTGGATCCTCGCAGACAGAGGTGAGGAGGACACCAGCTGTCGGCCGGCGCTGCTGTGCGCCTTCTCACCGGCCTGTGATTCAGAGGCGTTTCAAGGAGGGGCAAGACGCTCCCTCGTTCCAGTTCTGAGCAGCAGGAGGAGGAGGAGGAGGAGGATCGTGGCGGTGACGGCGGTGAAGAGAACATGGGCGTGGTTTTAACGAAATGAATCAGCTGCTCTCGCTTTTAATCTCCATTTTGTCATCCTTATTGAGTTTGGCTGCTCCTTCAGATGGCTCCTCATTTGGTCGTCACCTGAAAGAGAGACAGAGAGAGAGCGGGGGGGGGGGGTTAGAGTCCGGCCTCACCACAGGACATTCTCATGTAATTAATGTCGAGGTCGAAAGCTCCTGAGCCATCTGTTAGGACCTTCCTGATAACGCCTGCACACCAGGACCAGCCTGTGACCTAAATATTTTCCTGCACACAGCATACCAACACTTTGTTTAACGCGGACCCCCCCCCCCCCCAAGCTATAAGCTCGCACAGTCACACATCACTGTCTCTCCAGATGTGCAGAGTGAGGCTTTACATTAGATGTTGATGTTACTCTGCCTCAGTGTACACACCAAATATGTTACTAAGCATATACACAAAGATTAGAGAAGGAAAGGGTTTGCTGTTTCTGAGGCTCTCAGCAAGCTTTTGTGAGAAGACAGACTGCATAAATCGATTTTAGAAATACTGCATGACTGACTGAATTATGTAAAGTTTTACGTGGAGATAAATGTTAAATTATCTCTAACTAATCCATTGATGTAAAAGCGGTATCATTACAGTGTGCCAGAGGTGGAAGAAGTGTTCAGATACAGAAAGTAGAAATACAGCAATGTAAAAATACTCCAGTACAAGTGTAAGTCCTGCATTCCAACTCTTAAGTACTCAAAAGTGCCGACGCATTATCAGCAAAATGTACTTAAAAGTACTTGTTACGCACTGAATGGCTGCTGTCAGTGTTATATTATACATTAGATTATTACATTATCAGTATTAAAATATCTTTTTTTGTATGTTGATTGTACGTTTTGGATGTAAAATATTAATCTTCCAAGTAAAGAGTAACTATAGGTGTCAAGTAAAGGTAAAGTGTAGAGCAAAAAGTACAATATTTCCCTTTGAACTGTAGTGGAGTAGAAGTATAAAGTAGCCTAAAATGGAAATACTCAAGCAAAGTACAAGTAACTCAAAATTGTACATAAGTAAAGTACTTGAGTAAATGTACTTAGTTACTTTCCACCACTGCAGCATGCCTCATTTTAATGAAATGAATTGTTTTGCATGCTCAAGAAAGGGAAATTCACCTTTATTCAGAATGAGAAAATCTCATTTACAATTCTACTACATTTTCACCTCTGTTCACCTGCATTGTGCTCACTTGCAGTATCATTTCTAACATTTCATTTATGTAAGCACAAAAATGTTAATATGGACTAAATAAATAATAAAACAGACTTAGAATTTATTCTGAATTCTTCAAATGTCCTCCAACTCATAAACAAAACTCATAAAATGTGGCACAAGAGGGGAAACTACACTCCAGTTGGAGATCAGACCATTAAGCGTTCATGGTGCCAGGCTTGTGATCTCTTTAGACTGGATGGAAGCGATGGCTGTGCATCCCGCTGCTTGTTGTGGTTTGTCATTACGGTGCCCTGGATGCTCCAGCACACAAGCTACTACTACTACTGCTGCTACAATAGGATTAGTGCAGGGAGCTCGGCAGAGCGATGTTCTGAGCCAGAGTCTCGCACTCTCAAACACACATATACACACCCACAGACCCACAGACACATGCATACATAGGCATATACATACACACTCGTGTGTGTATATATATATATATATATATATATATATATACATGCAGACAAACTGATGTGTTCCACACGAACAGCAGCAGCACATCAGACAAATAAAAGGTAATAGCTTCAACAGGAGGATTCTCGAAAACACCGTGTTTTGGTTCTGTAGAGGCAGATCCAATCCTCTCTGGGATGAACCACTTTCCTCAATTATTAGTGTCAGTTGTTGCTGTAAACTCTGCGAATTGTCGATGAGCCAAACTTGAAATGAAATCGTTCAAATGCCAGTGTGACATAGAGATAATTAGAGTTGTGAATGCTTTGAAATGTGCCGCCTCACAGCTTCACTATTACTGTGTGGACACTGTTGGCTTCTCAAGCAAAAAGGCAGGTCTGATTGGTCTGGCAAGCGAATAAAGTCTAATCAAACCGACTTGTAGTGTTTTTTTGGCTGGGAGGATGCAAATCATGGCTGAACTCGGCCGGGCTGACATTGCCATAGATCTGACTGGCTTCTCAATCGGAGGGCGGATGGAGAAAGCAGTGAATGGTCCGTTAAATGAGACCAGAGATACGTTTGTGTAAAGTTCTTCCTTTTAGCGTAGTCATTGGATTATGAAAGAGGAAGATTTGAAAGTTGAGGGCCTTTTTGAATACATTGTAAGCTATAAAGGCCACATCAGAGCCTGGCTGTACACTCTGTGTGTGAGTGTATGTGTGTGTGTGTGTGTGTGTGTGTGTGTGTGTGTGTGGTCACTGCCCTACCCGGCACCATGAACCCACTCAGCACTGCTGACTGAGGGCTCAGAGTTTTTGTTGAATGATAAGAGTGTGCAGATGGAAAGCATGTGCCTGCAGCTGTATAAACACTTTTAACAGTTCAAGTTTGGACAGCAGCGACTAAATCAGAGTTTGGCCTCGTGATGTGAATTTCCTCCAGCAGTAATATGGGATTGTGGTTACTGAATAAATGAGTGTGAAGCTCCGCTGTCAGGTCTCGCGCTGATCTTTTGACAGCCCCCAGCTTGGGGATGTCCTCTAGTTATCGTGCGGTGTGGGGTGAATCTGGTCAGCAGAGGCCGGTTCCTCCTGCAGAGGAAGTTAATTGGATCTCAGTGTATCTGATCTCCGTCTGGGATTGCATCACCGGAGATTAATAGCTTGCGATGTGTAACAGCTTAGGCGATTACTGCTTCTCTTCATCCTCATTTATTCAGCGGCCGTGTGTCTTTTCTCTTCTCTCTTCTCTTAGTTCCTCTACTTCACTTCCTCTCCTTGTCAAACACGTGTAATCTAAATATTAATCTACCACTGCACTTCACAACGGTGAAACAACCCTATACCTTCTCTCACCTCCCAGTTTCTGCCTTAATTGCTTCTCAGAGCAGCATGTTGTACCTCTGGGAGCAGTGGTCAGAGTGAGTGTGACGGCTGAACACTTGTCATCAGAGCGCGCTTAAACTGTATTGATCTGTGAGTCAGACCCAAGGGTGGGGGGATGGGTGGGGGGGCATTGCCTGTCACTGATTGGGTTATGCTCCAAAACAAATGTTGGGAATCCATCACCACAGAGCGCCTCGGCGGTTCACTTTAGAATAAAAATGATCAGTTCGCAGGCATATTCAACTCTGCCCTCGTGCGGCTGTAATCACTGTTCTCTATAATTAGCCCCTTTGGACAGCAGGGAGAACATGCTTTAGCTGCTGTGTGTGACAGAGAATGGGTGAAACCCTCGGGCTGAGAGCACAAACTGAAACCTGAAATCTGTGTGGCATCCATGTGTGAACCTTTCATGTCGCCTGTCATTAGCTGTGCATGCTAATGTCACCCCGCCCACGGTAATGACATTGCAGTAAAAGATCATACAGGTAGTTTTGCATATCGTAGCCCATTAACTACAAACTGTGTATCCTTGATATTTCTGCAAACTTTTGTCCAAAGCATACCACAACTTTTTAGATTGATTTCCTGCCGTCAAGACAGCCACTGCCTCCCATTCATCAGCGCACAATGCAAATCAACTTGCAGAGCTTTCGAAGTTGCTCGTGATGGGTAATCCATCATACTATTACTCTTTTTTTTGTTGTTGCCACAGTTAGTGTGTTTGGGACACACAACATCCACGTTTGCTTATTGTTTGTCTTGTGAGACAGAAATATATCAATGCGAGCAATACATCTCCTGTCTTATCTACATTCTGAATTGCTACAGAGCAGTTTTTCCATGTGTTGCGTGGGAGGGGAGGCTACGACTGCATTTCATCGTCCAATTCCGCATTGTAATACATTACAGTGTTGCACAATGAGACAATAAAGCTGGAACTTGAACCTTGAATGCGATGCTTTTTATCAGCCGATGCTCAAATGTCAGAGCGCTCATTTTTTCATTGATCATAACTCACTTATGATCGATTGCTAGATAGACCACCAGGGCGCCCCTGAAAGTCGAGTTTTTACTTGAGAAAATAGTCAGCAATCATAGCCAGTGTTTTATAGTTAATGGGTTCACTCTGTCTTCCATCTGCAGGAACTTGCACCTACATACGGTTTTTCCACCAAATGGACTGCTGCCTTCAAATACTGCAGGGAGATGCAATTGGCAGATCACACCGCTTCCTGAACTGAACTCTAAGAAACCCTTCACGCCTCAATTTCCAGGTTTTCACAAGTTGGTGCCATTTTATCATGAAAAACTCTAATCAGAGCACTTGTCAGCGAGGCCTATGATCAAACCTTTGCTGACATATTTTATTCCTTGCAAACCAAGAAACTGATTTGCATTTTGTCGGAAAGCCACTGCAAAATATAAAAGGAAGTGATTTGTGTGTCGTTCAGTCGTCACTCGTTTCACACAGAAGACACGCACAGAGCGTTACGGGAGCTGGTGATAATAAACCCAGCAGTATACACATTCATGACCTATTTTTTTGCACTCTGTGTACATCCAGTATTTTGATGAATGTTTAGAGGACAAATATTAGGTAACAGGGTTACAAAGAAATGATAAGGAGGGGGAAAAACCTTGACCTTTTGGCTAAACGTGATAACCTTTACAAAGAAGTCACAACCGATTCCTTGTCCCTCTAATCAGCGAGTCAGAGTTTAATCTTGTTATTTCTTTACCGGCAACTACAGTAGCTCCCCATTGTCCTACAGCGCAGAGTTGGCTGGTGTGCCGCCAATTATTGTGTATTTTGTTTGCTCAGTTAATCATTAGAGAGGTTTTGCACCATGTGTGTGAGTCTGATAAAGGCAGGAAGGAGGGGAGGCAGCTCAGGTCTTGATAAGATGCCAGATAGTTGGTCAAATAACCACCACTCCAGGAATGCCTGGACAATCCCTGAGCACAATGGGACAGGATCACAGATCAATCATTTGTGTATCATCTCCAGCGTTTACACTGTCATAAAGCTTTGGATAGCCTCGGGTCAAAGTGTCTTTTAAGTCTTGTTTTCAGATCTCGGTGCCTCCTAATGAAAGGAGCTCTAAATGACGCTTGCCAGATAATTAGAGAGCCCTATAAATGTTAATGTTCCAAGACCGTCTTTTTGTTAGTAACCACTTAAACTGCTCGTAGAACTGCTAATGGGAAAAAGCACCAAAGTGTAAAAGCGTCTTTAAGACAAAAGGCAATTTACCTGGTCATACCTTGACTGAGGAGGGGGGTCGTGCAAGCTGGCTCAACCTGAGGAGAGAGGGAGAGTTTTAGAAATTAAGGATGCACAAAAAAAAATTCCAGACAGATCTCCTCAAACTACATTCATCATTTATTATTCTCTTTTTTTCCCCCCGGAATAACCTCATCCACCACTTGCTAACTGTCTTCTTCTGTCTTTCAATCATCACCATCTGCTTCTCTGATCCTCCAGGCTGCAGTGCTCAGCCTGCTTTGCCCCACAGTGAATTTGTACTGTCAAGGCGCACTGGCATGGCAGATGAGACAGTTCTCCTCTCACACATCACTAAGTGTAAATGTGGACTGGGTGAATGTGTGTGTGTGTGTGTGGGGGGGGGGGGGTACACTCGCACTGAACCAGAGCTATAAATGGCAACCCTGCAGCCAAAAAAAGCCAACAGCCTAGAAATAATAAAGCGCTCTTTAAGGCTGGAAATAGAAAGGTGCGCTCCAGTGAGTAACTCGTTCGGTTCCGCGTCTTTTATAAATAGCGCTGAGTATCTGAGGACACACTCGAAAGGGGGGGGGGGGGGGGGGGGGCAGCAAAGCGCTCTGTAGAGTCAGGGGGAATTTATAAATTGGGGGCTTTATAGCGTGAATGGAATCTATAAATATCACAGCCATGAAACAACCCTAGTTGTACAAAGTTGTGGATGTTGTCATGTTTCTTGGTCCCTGAGGAGTTGTTTGCAGCTTGTTACATAAGAGCTGCTGCTGTTTGAGTTTGAGCTTTTTCTTCATTGGGATGTTTAGTACAAATCTGTACAGTTATGTGGAGGCCCTCAGTATACTATGTGAGGTATGTTTGCTTTCTATGCAATCTGACAAGCTGGTGTATGATTAACCCATCTTTAGGTGAGGCACACACGCAAAGGTGGAAGTGAACAAGGACACGATGAACTTTTCTGACAGTTCTTAATGCATACAGATGGAAATGTAAAAGTAGGAGAATAACACAGTTGATGTTGAATAAGGCTAAAAAGGAAAGTGGCACCAAAGTTGCTGTATTAACTTTGAAATGTAGTTATAGAACCGCGAAAACATGACTCAAAAGCCTCCACATCATCTATGTTAAGAATCCTACTTGTGAAAAACAACCTTGACTTCCGAGTGTCTCTGTTACATATCTGAGACTTTCCTAACTCCATCTGTTGCTCTGTTAGCTTTGTCCTACAGCCTGTTGTGTGAAAATCAAGGGGTTGTGGTCAGATATAGCTTGAGTGAACATGTGCCATCTGCCCACACTGTGCAATAATGTGGTCTGATAGCTTGAACCACATATTGGACCACAAACTAGTATCTATTACAGGCACGACGGCCAGAAGAGTGTGACTTTTATTCTAGTCATTCTTCCGTATTTCTTCCCTTTCTTTCCCTCTGCACCAGGACCAACACAAGCCACAGCACAGCTTAGGGTTAGGGTTAGCCTTTACAAAGATCCCTTTACAACTGTATATTAATATTACACAGAGGAAATATTAACGGCTCGGATGGTAGCTTGACCCCAGGGTTATAAAATGTGGTAAATTCACTGACACGTGAAGTTAGCAGTTTCCACATTTCTTTTGCAAATTAAACGGTCCTCTAAAAAACAGGTTTATTCTGGTTAAGTTGTACTAAAATCTCTCACATCTCTCTTTCTAAGGGGTATTGGCGTGGGAACGACATGCAACCAACTCCAGAGGGTGAAGACAAGGCGACTGCAGACAGACGTCAGACATCAGACTACCATCCTGTCTAAAAACGACCCTCATCTTCAACAGGAAGGAAGTCATTTCTGAGGGCGCTGGCACCAGGGGAGCAAGTCAGTGTGATAAAAAAGTAGGAAAAAAATAGTCCGAAAGAAACAAGAAGTCATGTCTCACAATCTGAAGGAGGATGAGTGTGTTTGTTTTAGCCTTTTAAGGCCATGACCAGCTGCCATGCCCTCTGGGTTCAAGTCTTTGGTGTTTGAAAGAGGAAAATATGAACGCATGAATAAGAGGGGCGGTAGCTGGTGAAAGTCTAAGTAAGCACACTTTAAGAAATTGATGGCTAGAACAGCTTGTGTCAGCTCTGGAGCACTTTTAGCTGACTGGGACTTTCTATTGGCTCAGGGGCTTTTCTGAGTCTTGCTGGGTTGGCACCATTGTTGGCATCACTGGGCAGCTTGTCCCTGACACACGTCAAACCCCCAGCATCAGGGTTAAATAGTATAGCACTGTCCAGATAAAGTCTCCTACATTTGTGTCTGTACGACACTAAGAATAAAGCTAATATTATTGCTCCTTCTTCCGCCTCTTGCACTGAGGTGGTGTGTTTGGATTTTTGGACCTCTTACTCAGAAAGTCAGTGGAGGACACCTCATGCAAGTATCAAATATTTAAAGAATGAATGACTAAATATTCAAACAATGTCTGAGTCACTTACTGTTTCTCTGCCTTCTCCCTGTCATCCAGGAAAAACAGCGCGGTGGCCAGGAAAAACATGCCCCCCAGGACGATGATGAAGGGACAGAGCATGAGGGCATAGCCCAGACTGAGGAACCGCCACAGCGCTGATGTCGCGTAGCTCTGCTGAAGGGCGTCGGAGATCTGTAGCCAGGCACGCCAGCACAAACACAATGACAAACACACACCCACATCCCCCACCACCATCACCAAAACCACCACACATACGCACACACACACACACACAAGAGAAGAGAAGAGAGATTTTATTCAAACTAATCATCCAGCAGAAGCTCTGACACACTACATGACGCTACGCTGCTCCTACACTCACACCTAATGCTTTACCAGAGTGAGTTCTGCATGTTTCATCACAGCAACAGATCACACACACAGCGTGATGTAAGACGCCCTGTTTTTGTTTTAAGCGAGGCAGGATCTCACAGCTAACAGCTCATATTGCTGTCGAAGGCTTGAGTAACGTTCAGTCTGTCGTGCGTGGCTCTGAGGGAAACAACAGCTGGAGAATTTGTGGGTGTGAAGTGACCATTTCTGCCTCCCGGTGTCACTCATAAGGCAGCTCTCAGACACGCATAGATCACGGCGCTGACAGCCACGACGGATGGTAGCTTTTAGCAGATTGTATGGATGTACGCGCAGCGGGAAGAAGAGGGGGCTTCTCCTCTGCATGTGAGGGAGAGTCCGAGCGGCCATAGGTCACCCTGGCAGAAGCACATTGATTATATGTTGGCGTCAGCAGAATGAGATGCTCTGCGGGGAGAGCTCGAAAAACTGCTGACAGGAGGATGTTGGGGGGAGTGACCATGTGTGTATACAGTGTGTGCTCCTATGTGCATGTGCAAGTACATGCACGTATCACCAGAGAAAGGGAGAAGGTGGCCTAAGAAAATGTGGTGTGCGTCCAGCAGCTGTGTGTGTGGCCGGTGCAGAGCTATTTCATCAGGTACAGTAAATTGGCAGCAACTCGCACGGTGCCGCTTAGCTAAAAATACATAGCAAACCGCTGCATGTCTAATTGTCGAGCTAGAAGGCATTTCTTGGGAGATTGCTGGGAGATTGTTCCCGGTGTTCCCTTGCCACCCACTCTGCCTGCGGCCATGTCCCACTCATACAGTATAGGAGGAGTCCATTATGTGTTTCTCTGGGGATTCTAACGTGACAACTGCCCTGCTCTACGTGCTGATGGAGGGGGATCTTGGCTCAAGCTCAGGAGAATTTCAGCTGTACTAAAGCACTTTTTCTTTTGTACACAACAGGAAGTGGCAGTTACGTGGCATTTGGGCACCCGTATCTGCAGGCGTTCCCGCAAAAGCTAACTATGGTGCACTGGGAACACCGCACTGGTTTGTAGAGTTGAGTACATCATCTGCAGGTTTGTTTGGTGCACATGTCAAAAACCCGATTGTGAATCAAAAGCACTGACTCACTTGCTCACTTTCTCCTGTGGTTGCTTAGCAATAACCGCCAGTCTGTTTTTCTTGAGATTCTCTACTTTGCTCACTCACAGGATTTGTGCCAGTCTGCACGGATGAGTGTGTGTGTGTGTGTGTGTGTGTGTGTGTGTGTGTGTGTGTGTGTGTGTGTGTGTATCTGCCCGCGCTCAGCGTGCGTCACAACATGTCCATCACACTCGCGTGCGAAACCTCAGCTCAGGAACTGAGGCACTGAGCGGTGACGCACTTGGAGCATTCTGGGCCTCGTTGGTTGGGGGTTTGTGGAGGAGTGAGAAACCCCCGGACATTCAGTATGTCACTCAGAGGAGAGTCGTGACCCCGGAGGCTGGATGGAGAACCTGGGTGACTGGCTAACTGTGGGGGCCATGTCAAGGTAACTCCGGATGGCAATGTATGTGTATGTGTGTGTGTGTGTGTGTGTGTGCTGCATTATTGCTTGCAGCTTGCTGAAATATTATATAGAGTCAGGAAAAATGCTCATCAAATGTTTTGAGAGCCCGAGGTGACATCTTTCCATTGCTTGTTTTGTCCAAAATCCAAAGGTGTTTAATTGACAATGACGTGAAACAGCTCTATGAAGCAGCAAGTCCTCAAATTTAAGCAGATGTTTATCTTTTTTGTTTGATTAATGACTTAAATGCTTAACAGTTATCAACTATCAATTATTTTTCCGTAAATAAATCGACTAATCTTTTCAGGACAGGCTGCAATATTTACAAGTGATCCAGACTGAGTCCTTCAAAGTACTCTAGATGTGTCAATAGGACGTTTGTACAATATAAGCTGACACTGGGCTTTATTTGATCCGCAGAAACAAAACAGCACCGGATTCTGTTTCCCAGAATGTGGATTTTTTTTGTAAAGCCAGTTTTGTTTAGTCTTTTGAAGAGCTTGTCAGTACTTGGAGATAACTTACTCCTCCTTTTATCTGGCTTTAACATTTCCATTGAAGGAAAACAAAACGAAACCCCCCCCCCCCAAAAAAAAACAGGACAGTTTCAATAGTGCTCGACAGACAGCTGCGTCTGTTTCCAGGCTGTCAGGCTCCGACAGAGGAGGATCTGGAGGATCAGTTTTATTCACTAATCAAAGACTTCCACTTTGTCTTTGTTAACATGACCTCGGCTGTGAGCCAGAGGCACGACAATGAAGAGCAATGTAAACACATGACACTGAGGCAGTCTATTCTCTTCCCCCAGCAATTTACTGGCACCAAAGTACATCATAAACACTGATACAAAAAGTTAAACATTAGGGTACGATGTGTAGATTATGATGTGTGTGTTGCTGCAGCATGTTTTTGTGTATTGTCTATGAGAAGGAGCCCTTTGTTCCTTGCTTCTTGTGTGCTCAAATTAGGTATACATAATGTGTACCTCCACGGAGTTACTATTTAACTTCACTAATGTTCATTCTCTAACGCTGCTTGACAGTCTGAGGTGGATCCTGTTTCACACTCCATTGAGCAGCGAGCAGCACTTGTACCCTGGCCTCCTTGATGCTATTCTTTGGGTGTATGTGTGCAGTTTGGATGGTGGGGGGGGGGGGTAGAGGGTGCGACTGTGACCTTGAGAGGCCTAGTAAGAACCACTCGCTCATCTCCTGACCAATCAAATACAGTAACACTGGCCCCTCCTGGGAAGCATGAGATTTACTAGAAAACGCCACTGACAGCCTGAAGAGCAGTGGTGAAATCACGACTCTGTTCACCAGCCCTCCTGAGACGTGTGCTAAAAGCTCCTCTTGTACCTCACTTTGCACTGGCCCACTTAAAGTGAGAGCTGAACTGGTATCTGAATACGTTGTGTGTATGAATGGGGCACAGATACGCTGAGGCTGTACGTTCCAGCTGGGATTTACGACCTGGGGTAAGTCTTAAATATACTCCACTCTCACTCTGATCGCCACACAGAACTGCTTCTGGGAGAGTCTTACCAGGCCTATCAGGTATGGACTTCCTGCGTCGCCCAGGAGATGAGAGGTGAAGCTCTGAAAGGCGACCGCCGTCGCCCTCCGTGTGGGGATAACGACAAACTGCACAGAGACAGAGAAAAACGGAGGGTGAAAAATACATGAGATGATGTAAGGTAATGATGAGACAGAGGTAGAAAGATGCACTCAGCCATGTTAAAACACCTCTTACAGCCTTCAATTATGTAGGCAGAGCCCACCTCATTGGGTCAGAACGCCCCAGGCAAACCTGTCAGTCACAGTAAAAATGTCACTAATGGCTTGCCTCTGTCGCTACATACTCACCACAGTCTCCATCCTAATTACAAATTAAGGAGCTGGTTGGTACACCCGCCTTCCTGAAAGTCTAATTCCATTTGGCTCACTTGACCTCCTATTTTCACTTTGAGACACCAAAACATACATCAGAGAAAGGGCTCCCCTCCATTTGTTTCCATGAGCGGTGCATGAATCAATCTCTTTAAAGACAGTAATTGTCAGCCCCACCCAAACTGCAGCCGACAAGAACACTCACACATTTGACAACTCAAAACCTGTGTCTAATTGGATGATCGCCGTTTGTTGCAGGAATTTCCAGTGACCCAGTGGATAAGTATGGGTTCCCGATACTTACCATTAAAATGTCTGCTGTTATGGCCCAGTTCAGGAAGAGCAGCGTCTCTCCTATAAAGATGCAAACCTAAATAAAGAAGAAAACAATTGACCATTTAGTGGTGATAATTAAGATGGGCCAATTTCTACTGCAGTAAAAGGCTCGCAACCCGACGTGAATCGGCCCCTGTGAGTGGGAATCCACTGCTGAATAAAAGTGTGTTGGTTGCTGTGGTTCAAAAACATGTTATTATGCTGTGGCCCAATTACACGAGGAGGTGCAGGCCTTCATTTTGGTTCCGTTGAGCTGAGTTTTTAATGCAACAAGCTGAAAAACAGCACAGGATGGTAAGGATTGTTTATTCTTGTCAAAGACAAAAACAAAGGTGGAAATAATTTAACACTGTCTAAGTTTAGATCCAGCAGCAAGGTTTCAATGTATGTCCCACTTTTGAGTGGGTGAATGTTGAACATGTAGGCCACATGTAGTATGTACATGGGCTGGTAGCAGCTGGTGTTGCTATTTGGCCACTTTCTTTAAAACAGACCCAGAGGGATTTGGCCAGACCCAGTTTCCTGCTGGGGAATAACTCCTCTGCCAGTGTGCCAGACCTACAGTACAGTACAGAGAGCTGCAGAAGGAGCCTGACAGCATAGACAGGTCTGTTCTGAGAGCCGCGAACCAGACACCGTGACCGACATGTTGCCTCTTAAAAGACCGGCCTTTCCTCAGATTAGCTGCGTGTTGACGAGACAACAGCTGCGTGGGGTCAATCGGCCTCCACAGAGCAGCACCGAGCGTTACAGCCACGTCACGCCTTCTAATGTGACACATCTGTCAGTGGTACTCCGTGAAACCGGAGCTGATCACTTACAACTGCTGCTGTACTGTACGATGATTTAGTATTGTACCGTAGAGTAGCCTGAGAGGAAGTGAAGTCACATGTTGGAAGTTATGGCCTGTTTTGGTTAAAAGACTACTACTGCTGTATGTTTTTGTACAACAAGATAATTTATTCTTCCTTGTTAAGGTATAAAACATCTGAGAGCATCATCTTTACCCTCTGCGGCCAATACAAAGATAGTATCTGATCTCGAGTGCATCAGCAAAAGCCCTTTCTGTCACACAGCATTTGTTTCAAATTGAGTTGGACAGATCTGTAATCATGTAATTAATATGGATACTTCTGCTCCTCAGGTCTAATAGGCTGAGTCATGCCTCTGTCAAACACCTGATAAATGTGCGCCTTTGACCTCATGGGAGTTCATATAAATATGAATTCATTAAATTAAAATCACCATTCATGCAAGTAATCATTTGTTCATTTAGAAACTTCTTTGTCTAGCGGCTGATGAAAAACGACCCTATAAGGAGCTTAGTTAAATGCTCCATATACTTGAACACACCTCACATTTACTGTCAAACAAATCAGCATTAAACGCCTTGAAGTCAGAGGCCAGACATGCCAAGGTCACATATTTAGGATACGGAAGCCTGCTTGTTATGTTCCCTTACACGCATGGGAAATATTTTCCAATCTTTTCCAGCTTTCCAGCGGTATTGCCGCCCAACGTGTTGAGAGTGAGTTCCTATTCCTTTGTCTCTGATAAGAGCGAGAAATGTGTGCTCGGTGAGTCCAAAAGTCCCAGAGCGCATTGTTTCAGGGCAGTGATTGTTAAGTTGCGCCCTTTCCTGCTTCACAAGGCAATTAGACACACAAGCTCTCTGCCCATTTGTCCGAGACGCTCAACTTTTGGCCAGACGAGGTGTGAGCCTCAGCTACCTGCAGCCGTCTCAATCTAACCTGCAATTAAGGCTATTCATTATGAAGAGCGACACCCACGCCTCTGGGCCTGAAAGGAACTGGCATCAGGCAAAGTGTCCTCTTACTGCTTTATTCTTGATGCAAACATTAACTCCACCCCACCAGCTTTTGCTAAGCCTTCTCTTGTTAGATTGGTTACCAGACTTTCCCTTCTAATTCTCAGCCCCTAAAGCTAATTCATAATTAACATGCTAATATTGCTTTTTGTCAGCGGGACATTCTTCCCTGGGGACCTGTTGATTCTTGGAAGTAGGAAAGCAAAAGCGGACCTAATCACAACTCCCTCCACTGTTCGATGCCGCAGACACAATATATATATATATATACAGAAGAGTCACAGGAAATGAGTCTCACATAGGCTCCTACGATGCTCTTCTTGGCAACCACAAAGATGAGGCAGATGAAGATGGCCGAGCCCAGCATGCTGACGGCGCACACGAGGGGGTCGGCTCGCTCGGTCTTCTGGCGGCACAGGCGCGTGGTGGCTGCCCCGATGACCACGCCTAACAGACCCGTCACACAGGTGATGGCCCCAAAGATTAGGCTAGACAGGGGAGCAGACATGAGAGGAATATTATGTGAAATATATATTATGCAGGTTTTAGTCCATGCAACCACGCAGGAGAGGTTTCAGCTTGGATATAAAGATAAGCTGCGACATTTAAATGTTCCAAACTGAATAGGAATATTTGTTATAATGGCGTAAATCCACTTAAACCCAGTTCATCCAGCTTTTTACGCGTGGTACACAAAGGATGCTGGCATCTTTCTCTTTTACAAGGTTTCAGGTTACGGCTCTGCGTTGAGTCATGACCCTCTCACCTGTCCGTGCTGCTGCAGATCTCTTTTGTACAGGCCTCTGCCGTCTTCTGCACCACCTGGGCCCTGGCCAGGTACAGAGGGATCCACATACCAAACGCACCCGTGGCAAAAGACACTGCTGCGGACGCCAGGGAGGAGAACACATAGCTCCGGCTACCCACGAAGAAACGCACACACACACACACACACACACACAAAATCAGTTGATCATCTTGGCTGACAAAAGGAGAAAAATAAACAAGATACTGCTTTCTGTCTCACAATCTCAAACATCTCACTCACTCTCTCTTTGTAAAACTCATCTAGCAACAACAGCAAACAGATAATAAAGCAATACCGAAAGAGTTTGGGAGGTTATCTGGTTGGACAAGATTGGTATTATCTCAAAGGTGAGAACATGAGAATTTACAGCAGCTCTGGTGCTAAATGTTAAGTAAACTGAAATGATATGCAGCTAAGGCGGACAGCTTTATGAAGCAGACAAAAATCACACACATATTTAACGCTTTTCATGTTTCCATAGGTGGTGAATGTGGGAGACTGTGTACTGTTAAAAGATGAATATGTGGTTACTAAAATAGTTCCCATAAAGCTGCATGGCTACTTTACAGCAGCTATATAGAGTTTATAACATTCTTTCAAGAAATGGAGCCCACAGGTCATATAATAACAAGGGCCTTCAGTGTCATGGAAGCAAAGCTCCCTTCACAGCTCAGCAGGATTGCAGTCGTGGTGGTGAGTGAATGATACTGGTTCACCGTGTCTTGTGTTGACATTTCCATGCTTCTAATGGCTACTATTGGCTTATGTGAATGTATACGAATAAGTGTGTGTGTTTGTATCTATGGCTCTAGGATCATTTTCATTATCTATTAGTCTGATAAGTATTCTCTCCATTGATCGATTGATACTGCTCCGCTGGGGGGGGGGGGGGGGGCAGACAAACACAGGTCAATCTTCCAAAACCTGGTGAGTTCTATACAGCGGATGGGTGGCCTTACTTCTTGGCGAGCGCCTTCATGTCACACAGCCAGGAAGTGCGGGTCTTGATGCGCCCTCCCATCTGGTCTGCGCTGCCTCTCTTTGGCTCGGGCACGAAGACCAGGATCAGGGTTCCCGCAGTGATCCCTAAAACAGGGGACACCTGCCAGGACAAGAGAGACCTATGAGACCTGAGATCTTGTTATCAAATCACACGGACATGATATTTAGAGTGTGCGTGGTTTGGGGGGGGGGGGCAAGACATGAGATGCAGGACAAAGAACAGTGTGTTTACAATCTGAATGGATGGCCACTGTGTTTGCCGATACGCCCGCCGCTCTGTACAAACCCTCTGGAGCTGAGAACATTCCTTCTGCTTACTCTGCTGGTGTGTGTTCATGTGTGTGTGGGCTTGCTCATGTGTAGAAGCATACACTCGAAAACAGTGTTTATCCCTTGAGAGCTGCTTTGTGAGCTCTGCACCAAGGTGAAAACCTCACGACTGCCCTTCTGCTATTATGTTCACTATTATCTTTTATGGGTTATGAGGTGGCATGTTTGTGCATGTGTATGTCTGTGTGGGGGAGACAAAAGACAAAAGGCAGGATGGGATGTGTGGGAGAGGATTTGTACGAGTAATACAAACTGCTCACAAAAGCAAAACCAATTTCATCTGTCAGGGGAAATTCATTATATTATATTTTGTAGTCCATTTATATGCATGAGTGCTGTGGTTCTGTGAAACCAGTGTGTGTGTGTGTGTGTGTGTGTGTGTGTGTGTGTGTAGGTGTGTATGTGTGTGAGTTTGTCCTCACGTTTTTTTCATTGAGGGAGTAATTCTGAGTCTGATGTGGCTCATAACGGGGCTGATGATGCGGCTCAACACAGTGGTGACGGAGGATTGCACCAACACTGATAAATCCCTTTCCTATATTGTGTCTCTTCTTCAACTTAACTGGATGGACACCTACTTCACAATGTGCTTTCAGAGAGAGGCAGCTTAATGGACGACACGGAGCTCATCTCAAAGAAAATAAATATGAACTTCTTTTTGTACAGGTTTTTCACTCAAGTCCCCCATAATTACTCAGCGAGACACCAGGAACCTGTGACCTTTGACCTTGACTCCCACAGGGCCCATTAGACACTTCCTGTATGGACGGCTGGCAATCAAACAAATTAGCCACTGCCCTCTCTTGCTCCTCATTTCTATGGACCCCCCCCCATTCCTTCTTATCATCCACATTTTTGACAAACAAGGAAAGTAGCTGGAACACGTCGGGCAAAAACAAACGGAAGTGCTGCAGTGTTTTTTCCTTAAAGCAGGATACTGCTGCACAGACCCCGTTTCATGTCTCTGTATTTGTTTTCCTCTGCACGCCACACCGGTGATTAATTGACTTTGAGATTGTTTTATTGGAATGTCATTGTCGCTGCTGTGGAACAAACTGCCCCACACCTTTTGTGTGTGTGTGTTTGTGTGTGTGTGTGTGTGTGTTTCTTTTTTAATGCTCCACCAAGACAAGATGAAATGGACGTCCTGTTTCCTCAGAACCCAGCGAGCTGTCATGTCCAGGAATCTCTTCCACCACGACATGCTGAGAGAATGTTTAATGTCCTTCCTGTAAATGTCAGTCGCTTCATAAGAGGACTTTGTTTTTAGGATTTTAAAAGCCGAACATGAAGTCAGCGGCTCCTGGGGAGTCCTGTTAGACCTTTCATTGGTCCCCTCCACTACTGCTGGTATGCCTTATAGAGCAGTTCACTTCTAAACGCTTTGTCTCAAGTACTCAGTGGGGTTCCCGTAAAAACAGTGCTATGACAACAGTGATTTATGCCCCTGATTTAACACCTGTGTCTGCTCAATGTGCCACTGCAGAAAACAGTCCAGTAAGGATTTTTTTTTCTTAAAGCGATACCCCATCAAGGTGGGACACCTCAGCAAATTTCTACAGATATATTTCTCTCGAGAGTTGGAATTAGCCTTTAATTAAAAAGGATCCAGCTTAATGCTCTTGGAGCACCTCTGGGGCATTTTGCGAACCAGTACGTAAAAAATGTGCCAGGTCAAACTGAAACCCTGTTCCCCTCTCACTGCCCCTGCGTAGAGGCTTAGTGCCTTCTCTGGTCCGCTTTTCATTTCTTACAGGTGACTTTTGCTTTCTCTGAACATCATCATTTCCCTTCCATGCACTTTCAATTGTTCTCTTTTGTTTAAAAAGAGTGTGGCTGTTTTTTGTACATGCATTTAGTATTGTGTCGTGGGCAGGGCCAAAATGTACCTCCAGCAAACTCTCCCCAAAGTGTGCATCTAACAATGAAACCTCGTGCTATGTTTCATTAAGTTCCTGCACTGAAAAAGACTCTAGACACAGGTTCTGGGAGCACCGACACCTTGTCTTTTCACTGAGGCCGGCATTGATCCTGCTTCACTGGAGACAACCTCAGTGGGTAAAGTGTTATGAAAGATAAATGTGTTTACGGCGGCAGAGAGAGAAAAAGCTAGCATCAGCCTTGATCTCTAACAGAAATCCACTTTCCTTGCTGCAGCCACCGGATCAGAGCTGAACCACCGCGGCACACAGCTTCAACACGTATTAGAAGATGTTGAGTGAGTTTGATGTTAAAACTTTCAGAAAACATTTTTAGAGAGGGCTCTGCGGGAGGCTGGGGGCTGAGCTGCTGCTGATGTGGACGTGTGTGAGAGTTGTCCAGCCTTTAGCTCTCTCTGCTCTGTCACTTCCCTACAATGTCAAGGGCTGGACCGCCTGTTCAGCCATGTGTGTCCCCCCCGGTGCTTCTGCCACCACTGACCCCACTGACCCCAGATCCATGACAGGCCTCGCCACCAAGCCCTGCGGGAGGGGGCTCTTCATCTGTCTTTGTGTGCATGTTTGTGTGCTGAGGATGATGATGATGCCCTTACCCTCAGTGCCCAGTGCCAGTCCCCTGCAGCCACCTTGGCGCTGGAGCCCAGGATGTAACCCAGCCCACTGCGGAAAGACAGAAAGACTGTGTATTAGAGACAAGAAACTTTATATACATTACTCTGAACCTGCTCCACTGAGCTCTATCAGTGCATGTTATATATTTGATATATTAAGTACATGAGTCAGTGTCCTGAGTTAGCCAGGTCTGTCATTTCTATCACTTATGCTTACGCCTACACTACACACATTCTGTTGGCGGTGTGATTAAAGCTGCGTTGAGTATTTGGGTACTTGACGTGGAGCACTTATGACAGTGTAACTGATCAAAGCACCGGTAGCGACTTGGCTAGTGGGTCTATTTGTGGATGTGTGATTTGTGCATGTAGTCACAAAATGCAGGTGCAAAGTTATGAGCCAACGGAGCGCAGCACTAACATGGCTTATCCAGCCCGAAGGCTGTGTGTTGTGTCCCAGAGTAATTGAATTTCACCGCATTTTGTTTGAGTTAAAGGTTGTTATGTGTGTCATAAAGGGAGACAACAGTTAAAACGCTTAGAGGGAAATGTTGCTAGATCAGATCAGATCAGATAAAGGTGCCCCCATGCTGTGATAAGCCTCTGCCGCAAGAGAGCATCAGCATTTAAAGGACAAAGGATTCAAATAGTAAACTGATAGTTAAGTATGTGAGCATTACCTCCAACACAGTAACGCAGTAATACGTAACGGGGTGATTAGTCTTTGATATTTGTCAGTGATCACTATGACCTGAGCTCAAGATTGATGATCAAATGTAGCTTTACAGTGGGATCTTATCAGCATCGGCTGCTCAAGGGCCAAAACGTGTTTAACTGGTTTGACACACACATGCTCACACATCTATGCACTCAGAGCAAAGGGGGGGGGGGGCAGTCTACGGTTGTGCTTCCATGAGTAGTTCGCCAAAAATAACAGCGCAGTATAAACAGGCTCAGACAGCATATGATATTTCCAGTGAGTGACTAACAGCTAATCTTATCAGAGTCCACCCAGAGAGTGTTTGGAAAGTTCAACACCAACAATAAAACTCGAGCATGAAAAATATGCTCACATCAAACACTGGCGTCGCACAGAAACCTGTCTGTGGGGCCAAGTTTAAAAATGATAAAATGGAGGGGGGGGGGGGGGGGGGGGGCAGGCAGGGGAAACCATTTCCTGTGAATCCGGTCTAATTCCTGAGGTAATTTCCTGGAAACGGTCATAACAACCTCAGTAAAGACAAACAAGTGGGAGACTGGATAGGATGTTTGAGTGCACTTTACTGCGGCCAACTCTTTTACCTTCTATTGTCTGAGTTGCTGGGCAGTTTACTGTGACCCAAACATTTTGGCAGCTCATAACACAACCACTCAGAGGGCAGTTTAGTCGTTCCTTTTCCTCATTGGTCCAACTGTCTCCAATCTGCCATTAAAACTCATATTATTAGTAAATTAGTTATATAACCATTTATCACTGTGGCTTAGACAGATTTAAGTGACATGTTATATGTAAATTGAATGTAATGCTAATGTTTACAGTGTTAGGGAGACATGTCCTCTTTACGTAGCATTTCATCATGTGTGATTCTGCATGCAGAAGCTGGAAAACAGCGCAGCATGCGGCAGCTCAGACCCGTGCTGTTAAGCACCGTATATAACGATAAACATCAAGTGGCTGCTGTGCCGCATCCACTGGTACATTCATCTTTTATTGCTTGGCTTTGTTTGTTTTCTCCCTGTGGCCTTTTTTCTGATTGAATGAACTGAAAAGGCTGGAGATTTGAACTTAATAATACCGCCTACTCCCATAGCCCCCGCGCCACATCCCCAAAAAAGCCACCCACCCTCCTTTCAGCTCCACACAGCCAATTGTAAGTTCTGCCTTTCTTTCTGCAGAGGGCCTGAGCTCTTTGTGTGGCTGCCTCTGAGAAAGAAAAAAAAAGAGCCCGATAGGCGCGAGCCTGACCTTCTCTATGTGAGGATAATTTCAATTATCCAGGCTAATTCTCCTGATTCCTTTGCACCTTCGGATTTAACATTTGAGGAACAGGCTGGATCGGATGAAAATGATGAACAGATTTAATGCAAACACCAAGCTATAGCATCATAAATGTCCGCATGAACGTCCCCCAGAATAAATCATATATCTTGTTGTTTCCAGGTGTCTGCCTTCAGAATACAGGATGTGTCTGGCTCTTACCTTCCCAGGGGGATGGCCAGGTAGAAGACAGAGAGCATCATGGTGCGGCTGTTATTAGTGAACAGATCTCCTATGATGGTGGGAGAGATGGAGGAGTAGCTGGACTCTCCGATACCCACCAGTCCCCTGGAGAGCACAAACAGCCAGTAGTACTGCAGAGAGGGGGAAAGAAAGAGACAGAGAGAAAACAAGATATGAGAGTTTTGTTATCAAGCTCCACAGGAAACTTTCTGTCAGAGCACAATGTCAAGCCAAAGGCCATTTGTCTCGGTCAGAAGTCTTTTTCCTCACCAACTTTTCATTAGAGCAGAAAACTGAAGAATATTTACTTAGCAGCAGGTCAGTATTGTCATTACAATCAGGCTTACAATGCACAAGATACAATTAGGAGATTTCAGCCCCTGCAGTTTAATGATTTAGTACTGATTCACCACTCAAGTGCTATGGTGCAGGTTGACACATCTATCTACCAGATAATCAGACGTAACCAGGAAGTGACGGACGGGATTGGACAATGAATTAACGCACATGTCCCGCACAACATCAGTGATGAGTTGCAACACACGAACACACAGGCTATCACAATTTAAATGTTGAGATTGTGTTGTACATGGTAGGAAACAATTGGAGGTTATCTTGATCCAAATCGAAATACATATGAATGAAATAGCATCACGTCAGCATTTGAATGTGTTTAATCCTATTTAGCTATATGAAATCACCATGGTGTAGTACCTCCCATCCGACGTAACACATTGATAAATAAAAAGATAGGAATGCTTAAAAGGCTTTAATAGGAGCATGCACGCTGGCGGGGGCACCTGTGTAGGCAGCTGGATTGTTAACTGTTTCCATGGCAACCACTACTCACTGGATATGGACTCCCTTGTGTAGCTGCAAAGAAATCTGGCTTCCCCCACACACACACTGCAGCGGCCCAAACTGCAAATATTGGCCACTAATTGGCGAACTGTCTGTTAGTCCCACGAGTGAAATTAGTTAGATGTTGAACTTGAGCAACTTGTTAATGTACTTTATTCTTTGCGCGTTTCATACGTTCACATTTCTTTACATGTGGGATTTATTTCCATTTCCACCTTTAACATATGCAAGCACATTGTGGGCCCTAACAAGGTGAGACTGTGGTGGTGTGTGTGTGTGTGTGTGTGTGTGTGTGTGTGTGATAACTCTGTAGGGTTTGTCAGCAGCGAAAGGAGATTTATGAAGGTGCTGCAGGTAGCAGAGGCAGAGCTAAGAAGCTGATCCCTGCGCTGACCTGAGCTCTCAGCCATCACTCCAGGCCACATGCTGGTGATGGGACCTCATGTAAAGTGGTCATACACACAGCCATCAAACATCCTCTGGAGAATACGCCACACACACACACACACACACACACACATTTTTTGGCATAAATGCCAGGTCTGTAAATGCTCGTTCATCTTTACTGTAATTATGTTTCTCTGGATATAATAACAGAAAAAGCTTAGGGTCCAGTAAGATCTGTTTTGCAATAATCTTCTCAATTATAACTCTTACCTCTTCCCAGAACTTTTTTATCTTTCTGCACAGCCAAATACAATGAAATAATGTTCCTGTAGTTCCGTATATTTTGTGCATATGTCATATGTATGTTTTTGCTATATCGCTGGTGTCACATATGCATATCCGCATTAACCATTCATACTGTATTAGTTTATAGACTTAGTATGGGCATTGCTGCAAGCTGCTTTCCAATCTTCATCTGAAATTGATCAGTTTTCCTCCCAGGCATTCAACTTATACTGTGAATTTTCTGATGAGCAAGATGTCAGCAAATTGTAAAACTCTGATATGATACCCTTTCTCAAGCTGTCCTTAATAACCATTTTTTCCAAAGGTGAGTGAGTGTAGGGGTCTGGTATGTGCTTCCTTTTTTTAAGTTATACGTGAGCTGCTGTGCTTATGATCGATCTCAACTGACCTTTCACTGCTGCATGATCTTTGTGTTTGTTGCATTGTTTTCGAAGGATTTACAGTCAGTCTATTGTCTTCTTTTAATGGCCCATCGTTTAGTGGGATCATGATGGCAGTTCTTTTTGCTTGTGCGGTCACCAGACTATCATCACCGCTTGGAACTGGGAATGCCAGGAGCCGTGACAAGAACACAAAGCAGCAATGCCAGGGAAGCGCCACAAAAATGAGGTTTAGAAACTGCAAAGGCAGACTGAAGACTACGAAGAGACAAAAGAGAATGAGGAGGTTCAGGAAAATGTACTCTGTTTTGTACTGTTTTGAACCTGTTATCAAACAAGACTGAGAGTCTACAGCCCTGGAGGCTGTACGCACACAACGGTGCTTTGAGCTAAATGCTAATGTCAGCGTGCTAAACAGACAGCATCACTTCAGTGCATTCAAGAAGATACTTATGAATGAAGTGCTACAATTTACTAATCACTTTGTCTCAACCTGCATCATCCACTTCTCACTTCAGCGATTATCCGGACCCATGAACCAAAACCAATTCCTCTCAGTTTGCATGTGGATGGAGGAGAAACAACAGCTACGAGATTCAGAGATGATTTCAAATCAACAAAATAAATATTTGTTTATCATTAATTATTTATAATTATGCTAATTATAGAGAAAAATCTCCTATTATCTTTCGGCTAATCGGCAACATGATGTCAGCTGAGAGAAACAATCTGGGCTGCCTTGTGTTTTCAACAGTCACACTGGTGGTAGAGATCATAAATACAAAATATTACAGCTATAAAGATGACAATCATCAAATAAATGATGAATTGTCCTAAAAACAATACAGGATAATCAATCTATGCAGCCAGGCTTCATTACAGAAACAGTAGTTCAGTGGTCATTATCCTTGTCTCACCCTCTTTATATTCATGAGATGAGAGTGAACGAAATGAGTCATGCTTTCCATTGGATAACATTATAAATAGACTGCCACTAATGTGTTCCAAATTTCTAATGACCTACAAGTGATCATTTTATGACGATAATCTGCTGTGGTCACGCAGAAAAAAGGATGCAATTTCACTTTATGGCAGCGGCAAAAAAAAAAAAAAAAATCTGTTACATAAGATCTGAATTCCTATCGGCTGCAAATCCTTCCAAAAAGCCCCAGAGTGTCTTAAATGCATAATGATAGGACTCAGTCGTAAGTGGTCATTAACATTTCATCACATGTCATGTCTTTCATCTCTCATGGCGACAGCGCCGTGGAGCTATTACATAAGAGCCATCTACTCTCGTCCCAGTTGATTGGCACACTCAGGAACATGTCTCGAGGGTGAAGGTAAAGTTCGGGGCAAAGGCCTGCGGGTGCTGAGGATCACTCCACGTTTCCTCGTCAGCAGTCGGCAGCCTTTGTGGCATTTTGTCAGTGGGAAGAGGCCCTTAATTCCAGCTTTGCTATAAGCAGCCTGAATGCATTTCCTGCTTAGGCAAATGGCTGCCATCTTGTCTCCAAGCTGACATGTCTATAGGCGATTAAAGTCAAGGGACGCCCTCCTGAGACCACCAGCAACTCTGAGCTGTCATTCTCCTGCGCAGCTCTGGCCTGAAGAGCTCGGTGAGCAGGCTTACTCGCTGGAGAGACGACACTGCGGGACTCTGCAGACATGCCGTGTGCTGCATTAATTTAGCTAGCGTCGCCACATATCCCTGCCAGTTGAGCGACTTCAGATTGTCAGTCTGTTAGATTTTGATCACGGCTGTCCATCAAGGCAGTATAACACCCCCACACACATATACATACACACGTACCGAGCCTTTTACTGTAATGTGATGGCTACTCTCAGCGGTACACCCCTCCCCCACGTCCTCGCTCCCAAGAATAATGTTATTGTTTAATGCGTCCGACAGCGCCCAGCACACAGGGGCTTTTTGGAGATATCAAATCTAAATCCACTTGTCAGGGGGCAGTGAAACGACTTATCTTCTAAAGCATTGTAATTGAGACAAGGCTGAGGCATGGGCCTTCATTAGTTGATTGGCTGGTAGCCAGTGAGAGAGAGAGAGAGAGAGAGTGGGAGAGTGGGAGTGGGAGGGAGACATAAAGAATGTCTACAAAGGCAAAGCGGGTGTCTGACTTAACGAGCGTGTCATTTCATTTCACTAGCTTTAACGTCAAGCATATCCAGGCCGTAACCGAATAATTAGCTCGTCAGCGTAGACCGCGTCGCAGGGACGGCGCGCCTAATGGAATAACAGTGGGGCTCTCGCGCTGTGGCTGTTTCTGCGGTTTCTGCCAGAGCGCATGCGATGTCTTACCTCTTTACTGATGAAGGAGCTCGACAGAGTAACAATGGACCAGAAGAAAATGCCACAGCTCAGGATGACCTTTCTGTTGAAGCGGTCGCCCAGGTAACCGAAGATGGGAGCTGCCACCATGAAGCTGCAGATGAAGACTGCGGAAGGAAAAAGGAAAAGAGAAAATGTTACTTTGCATATGGTGACAGAAAATGACGTAGACATGTCTTGGTATTGCATGGATTTAGCTATTTACAATATCATGTGTCACTTTGCTGCACTTCACTTTAAAAATCCTCAAATTCCAACCGGAGTGAGCCAGGCATTTCAGCTTTCAGGTCCACTTATTAAGCCAAGACCTGTCCAGATCAGCTGTGTGATACCAGTGGGCCAGCGACTATAGGACTGCCAGAGGACACCACCATTCAACTCCAACCAATTAGGTTTCCATTACACTTCGCCTACACTTAGTACAAGAAACCCTGGCAAAAGGATATTAAATACAGATGATACAGCACTGGGAAAATGTCACTGTGAAAGGTGATGTGGGTTGTAAAGGATTCAATTTGTAAAAAGAGAGGGGAGGAAAGGGAGTTGTACAAATGTAGTGTCCCACAGTAGGAAGGATTGTAGGAAAAGCTACAGTTTGGAATGTGGCCAAATACAGTAGCTGTTGAGAGAGAAAAGAGGGAGAGACAGAGATAGGATCATATGTTGTCAGCTTGTTGGGATCAAACAAATCAAAAAGGTGGAGGAGGAAAAATAAAACATGTCGGGGCTTCATGTCTCACTGCTGGAATTACAATTAAACTGACCAGATGATTAACAGCAATATACCACATAGCAGCCAGAGGACCGTGGTGGCTGTGCGGCCATAAATAATTCCTCCATCTGAATTTCTTACAACCAAGCTTATGTCCCAGTGAGGAACTGGGAACACAAGTGCTTTAAAATGTGTTCCCCTAATTACCCCACTGCTGACTGGACAACTCATTCTGCAGTCTGCTGTCAATATTTATGAGGAGGACCAACCAAAACAGACCTGAATCTTTAATGCTCTCAAACCGAGTTTTATGTCTCTGCAGAGGAGAAAGGGCAGAGTTACTCTTGACAGTGGTGAGGGGAGCTGGCGGGGGGGGGCAGGCTGGAGTGTTTTGACACATCATCAGCATAAACATACAGAAGAGGACGGGAGGGGAGGGGATGAGAGAGAGAGAAGAGAGGAGGGGTTGTTATATAAGAAACAGGCATCACAGTCCCACAGCTGCTGAGGCCAACCAACAGGATAAGGGACAATAATCAGATTATAGCACGACTGTAGTTTTGAACATGTGATGAAAAAAAAAGAAAAAGATGTCCCTATTTTGGGAGAAGAGTTACCCAAAAATAGAGTCGAGAATTTCAGAATAAGAGCTCCTCAGTGAATATATTCATTTTTATAAAGATATATATATAAAGATATTCAACATTGTATAAGAAATATAGAGCCAGTGATTCACACATTTTGTTACTCAATACGTTCTAAAACATGGTGTCAACAGCACAGGCTCATTGTCTAACCTGACGAATAAAAACTAGATTCTTACACCACAGGCAAAAAAAAAAAAAGGCAAACATCTTTCTCTATTCTCTATATATTTATATTATTTCACAGGAAACACTGGGACTGATGAACCTTGCAGTCATTGTTCGGGGCAGGTAGCTTGGCTTTAGAAAAGATTCACCTCTCTGGGAAATGAGTATGTCTTAAGATGTAAATTAATATCACAATGGCACAATTGGCTAAGATACTTAATTGTTGTTAAGCTAATATTTTATACAAGAAACGCCCACTCTGGTAAAAAAAGAAAAGACCTCACTGTGTCATTTTGAGAGAAACAAATCCCATTTCAGAAAGTGAGCCTAATCTAAAATCGAATTAAAATCTCATTTGAAGTATTATCAATGAATGAATCAGTTGCAGCTTGGGTGTTGGGATTACTTTAGCTGCTCATTACACATAATGAGTCTCTCCCACCTTCTCTCTACTGTATGTTGTCCCTTTCTTCCTCTCTACTACTCTCCTGTTCTGTCTCTCCCTCCTTCTCTCTCTTTCTGCAGCCTCCATCACGAGCATTTATGTGGCTAAGTGCTGCAGGTCTATTGTGTAATGCTATACGACTCTGATGGCTGCTCAGTGCAGGTCCGGCTATCTGAAGAGCTTTACCACCCTGCTCACCCTGCAGCCACAGCACACGCACACACACACACACACACACACACACACACACACACACGAGCAGGATGTTCTGCAGTGCATACTGGAGATAAGATGAGGGAGAGGTCCACAATCAGGCACCACCAGCTGGCTCCACGTGGGTTTTAAACGCCAGGGGCCCAGAGATCATTACTCTTACTGTTTAGCAGTTTGTCAAAAATACACATCCTCAAATCATTAACGTGCCTTGTCAGGATCACACATCACCATATCTCTGTGTGTCTCATTTCAGATAATTTTATGATTTGTTGATAAGCTGCCTCATTGTCACCTCTGAGCAGTGCCACACGGGAATGAAGTCAGGTCTTGACAGTGTGCTTGCATTTATTTAGCGCTCACCTTGCTGCTTATTAACCTTGCTGCTTTCTGAGGAAGGGAAAGGAGCCTTGTGCTCATATTGGTTTAATATCCTGCATATCTGGTGGAAGTCTAGCTTCAGTGCAAGCAGAGAAGACACTGTACTGAAAGACACAACACAAACTCCTTGGTGCAGAACAGCAAAAAACAAAACAAATGTCTATTTTACCATTTTTAGTTTTAGCATTTGGCTCCAACATGCATGTCAACTGAGCGACCCAAAAGAGCACGTGTCAAGACATTTCTCAAGAAGCTACTTTGAACTGACAGAACGATAAGATGATGAATCACTGTCACACTTGTGTCACAAATAAATGCTTTCTTTACTTGACAAGAGGCATATGGAAATGTTGTGAGGTTGTTTATTTTAAGCACACAAAAGGTACACCTTGCCACAGAATCAGGGTGCGTTAGTTTCAATACTGCAGCATTCAAATTCTTTCTAATCAAGAGTTGGGACTGACAGATATATAGGAGAATAAAATATTTAAAATAGGCCTTGGTTTAGAACGACAAGAAGACATATTTCCGCATTGTAGAAAAATAAAAACTGTTATTATTAGGATTACAAGACAATATGGATTCACAAAAGAGGCACCCGGTTCTTTTCTTTCAACCAAAATCAACAAGAATCTTTTATTTTGAAGTAATTAATCCAAAATTAAACTGTATACATTAGCAGATTGCACATATACAGTACATACAGTACATTAGCGTAGGAATAATCTGCATTATATAAGACACATGCTGTCACTGAGACCGGATGTGCACTGATAACACATGTAACCTTTACGGAGGCTCATCTGCTCCCAGGAAATGCCCTGTCACTACAAAGACTGTCTATTAAAACGACCCCACTGTTCTCCTGTCAGTCTCCTCTGAAGGCCGCAAAAACCTACAAGGGCCCAAATAAAGAAATCTGTCACACTTGGAAACTATGATTTCCTCCTTTCGAGTGCAAATCATTTTGAGGGATCCGGTTTGTTTTCTTTAAAAATAGAAGAATGCTCAAAGACCTGTCCCTGTGACTACGTCCCATGCTATTTATGGCATTTATTTAAAAGGCATCATGTGTTTACTGAGCGTTGCAGCACAACGGGCAGCGAAGACCTAGCGTGAGATATGTTTTGGCTTCATTAGCAAGAACGGACTCGGTGACAAGAAAATAAATGTGCTCGGTCTATTTCAAGACACAGTAGGAAAGACAAACAAACCGTGACTAACAATAAGTCTTCACGCATGCCAGGTCACACCCAAAACTCTCAGTGCCGACAGTGAGATTTGCAAGTCTTGATAGGAAAAGCTTAATTATTCATAACTCAATTTGCAGAGGATATGTCTAATTTTTGCAGCTTGAAGCAACCTTAACAGGCCCAGTTGAACTGGTAGTTGTCTAGAGGCGGAATGAGTAGAAAGGTCTGGTCAGTATACAGTAAACAGCTCCTGAATACGAAACGCTGCCTCTAAAAATGTTGTCTCTCCTCTCAAGTCACATTCCTACGCTGACCACCATTGTCTCTTTGATTATACGTGTTTATGCAGTGGAACACCACCAGTCCACATGTTTGTGTGATCTCCACAGTGGCATCAGAGATAAGCCCTGGCTAATCCCCAAACATGGCAATCTCTCATAAATAAAAAGTGCACATGTAACAAATATTGAGCAGGAAAGCCCTCACAGCGAGGAGGTGATGTCTGGAGCAGACGCACTCTGTGGATGTTTACACTGCAGGCCAAAGGGGAGGAAACGTTTTCATAACCTCATTTATAGAACAATGGTCAGCTTTGACTACTTTTTCAGACACTGACTGACTCAAGCTGCATTCTCAGTGTCGTAAAAACAGAATTCCCTTTTATTATTGAGCTCCAATTGATGTCAAACACCTCTGTTTGCATCTAAGAATTTAATATTTGACAGATCAGATGAAATTTCTTTATGGATAAGGATAACAGAATGTAATAAATATACTGATAATGTGCCTTTTAACTGTTGCAGATACAACAAACCTTTTTTTATACGACAGGATACAGTATATTACTGAAGGTATTACTTTTAATTCTGATAATTACAGTTTTCACTGTTGCCGTGTAATTACGATGGCTATCAGAGACAATGACGGCATTATGTAGACATCCATTTCTGAGGGAAGTGACTCAACCGTGGACTGAAAAAACAACGTAAACAAGCCCAACAGTATCAACTCTGCCTGACATCTTGCCTTTATCATGAGGCTTATGTAACATATTCCCCACTATTAGCTCAACAAACACAGACTCCTTCCTTTTAAACCATTGTTTATCTCATAACTCCCTCCTCTTCGGCCGTGAGTGACTGCCAATTCCACACCAGCGGCGTAAGTTAAGAAAACAAGCCGTGCGGTTAATTAACGGCAAGGACATTGGTGACTAAATTATTATGTACACTCATAACAATGCTGCACAGAGCCACACGGTAAATATGGAGATGATTCAGTGTAACCTTACTGAGTTGTTTGAACAATTAAGGTCATTTATTAATGTCGCCTCATCTGACTGCAGGGACCCCTTTGAGGCCAGTCTAGTAGAAGTGGTTTTGTATTTTAAAGCCTCTATAGAATAGAAAGAATTAATCATTATTCCTTCTGATCCGTTTCATTCTCTTAGTAGCCAGGGCTGAAAGCGAAAAAATTCAAAGTCTCTTGAACTCTCTGTGTACTTCTGACAGAATAGATAACATCAGTGCAATGAGCCAACTCAAAACTTCCCACAAAGAATACAATGAATTCTCGTTTCAGTCTTATATGTGCCTCAGGTAGGAGTGCCAAACCTGTTCTGGTGTTCTTCAAATTCCAAATAAGATGCTGTGCATATTTCTCACAGTCTCTCAGCGAGCAAATGACATCAATTACCATAGTTTTAGCACATTCCACGAGAGGACAACGGCGGTGCGAGAAGTCTAAACGCAGACACAATAACAGGTATACTGGAGCCACAGGGGGTCAGGTGCTTAAGTGTAACGTTACTGTGTTGTCAGTGTTGGACACAGGTGAATCATGCTTTATGCGTCTGGTGGTTACGTCTTTCTCATGTGGATACGCCGCAAGACAAAACCAGAGAAAAGTTAAATGTGTGTTCAGCAAGGTATCGGCCCGGGACAGCGTTTGTCAGCCTGGTGGGGGAGCCTCTCCTGGCCAAAATGTAAATAATAATGGCTTGATGATATTTAAAACAACAACTCTTGACCCTTACACAAATGAAGGTTTTTCACTTAACAATACGCCATTAAATCTGCATCAGTACGGTAAATGTCACTGAGTCCTGGCATAATCATTTATCATCATTCATTATCTTGTATCATCAGAGGCAATCTATGAAGTGTGTCTCATGGTGAATTGGTACCAAAGCCTTTTATCACTGAAGCACTATGCTCTAAAAATGAATTTAAATTGGTCTAATTATACCTCGCCTTCATGGTTCAGATGGGTAGTCTGATGGATTGTTTTTCATATTCTTTCTATGAGACATTTCACAGTAAAATAAGTATTTAAAGACACAGTGACAAGGCACATGAATTAGCCTACATGTGGTACAGTGGAGCCTCCCAGACACTGTTTGGTGGAAACATACAAAGTATTGACACTGAATGAGACTCAACTCAAAAACTGAATACAATTGAACAAGCTGCACCCCCACTGGCAGAAACACACACACACTTCTCTCCTGCCACACATGCACACACAGAGGGAGACAAGAAACACCGGACATCCAGCTCTCACTTTGATTGGCCAGCAGAACAAAACCTCCAGGGATGACTCACCCCCTGTGATTCAATGCCACTGTGAATAGAGCATCAGGAGGAGATGCAGACACACGTATGTTGAGTGTGTGTGTGTGCGTATGTGTGTGCGTGTGTGTGTGTGTGTGTGTGTGCGCGTGTGATTGCTATTCACTGAGCCTGTACAGATACATTTCCCTATGAAACCCCCTGAAGAGAGCACCTGTGAGGCTCTGCATCCGGCTGTGGGATACCAAGTGCTCAGCAGCCCATTTGATCCCTTTTTTTTAGGCATCGAGACACTTGTCTGGTTGTATATAGAATAATTAATCTCTTGAAGGTGACTGACATTAATTTAGGTTGAAAAAGTGGGAATGAAAGTAGCCTACTGAAAGGCAGCTTATTAATCCCCTACCGTGCAGATGTACACAGAACATATTCTGCAGTTTCAAGAGCTCCCTACCTCTGAGATTAGACTTTTGAGATAAATATGATTTGTCACAGATCAAGCGCTCCTGCTTGACAATAAAGTTTTCAATTTAATATAAAAATCAAGCGGCACGGAGCTACTTTATGCTGCAGGATGGAGGATTTTCCTGATGGAGGAAAAAGTACTTCAAGGACACATTTGATTCGTATTGGAAATGAATTATGAATAAAAAGAAGCTTAACAGAGGAAAAATAGTAACATTCAGCGGTACTTGTTACCCACAAGGGATGCAAACCAAATAATGTACAACATTAAATTACTTAGTATGCTCTCTACCACCTCAAAGCCAGATCTCATCAATTTGGATCACTAGAAATTCCTGCTTTCCTGTCATCTATTTTATGCTTTTTTGCAATTTGGGAATTTCCCACCGTAGCTGAAGGGCCTGTCATCCTCACAGCTGTGAAACCTGACAGTCAGGACAGACAGTCTAACCATGGGGCAACAGTTTGAGGAATTCGAATGTCCGCCAGCTGCCAGAGACAGAATTAGAGGAATAGGAGAAGCACATCCTATCTGCAGGTCTGTACACGTCTCCAGGCTAGGCGTTGTCATTGGGTGCCATTTACAGCACCGCCGAGTGACACTTTGACCCGCTCACTGTGGTCGAGAGGTGTGTGTCTAGGTGTCAGCGTTCATCACATCGCAAGCACGCCACTCCACCTTTGTACCTCTGCCCTTTCCGTCACTACAAGGTTATCTGCTTGCTGCGACCGGAGGCGCTTGTATGAAGAGTAAACTGTGGATGAGTCTCTCCGCCAGTAAAAACAGCTTTGTAACTCTGTCCTTGCTCTTGTATTGGCTCAGTCCGAGACGGTTTCAAGTCTAGTTTCATACAGATTCAATAATCAACTTATAACGCTTTGTAGGAATGGACTGCTATTGATATTGCTTCACAATAAAAGAGTCAATCGCACGAATTACTGCTTCAAAAAGCTCGCAAATAATGATGCAATGCACTGTTGGGCTGAACCATTCAGTCTCTGTGAGACTTTTCTGCTGCTATTTTTGGGTGACATCTCTGTGTCATCACTGTGGTATTGTAGTGACTCACCTTAATGATGATACAGTACAATTTGTCATTTAAATATGATGCGAGAACCACACTTGTCATCTAGTTCAAATGTTCTAAAGAAATACAACAGGTAACCCAACCCTACATACCACTGTCAGGGATCTCACCACACACAGAGTGTGTCAGGCACTCCAACCATGTGTGACCCTACTGAGTAAAGGAACATAATACCATATAGTCTATTTCATAAAAGTTACACTCTGCAACAGACAACAGAGAAGCACGGACGCAGTTATAGACAACTGGTCAAAAGACACCAAATGAATGAGTCTGTTCACGACATTGGACTGCCACTACTGTGTCTCTGGCATGAGCTGCTGGCTGACACATCTTACACCCACTTAATCTGCGGCAAAACAAGATTGTGTTTTCGTGTTTTTCCCGACAGGGCGAACCTTTCATAATAAAAGCACTTCAGTTCTAATTCTAAAGGAGAAACCTTTTCGGTGCTTGTGATATTAGATCCTGCTGTCTCTACAGAAGCAACACACGGAAAAGTACCTGACGCGATCCACTGGGACGTGTGAGGCAGCGGAGCGGATTAAGAAGTAGAAGAAACCCTCATTGTTTCCAGGAGAGAAGAGACAGTGTAACAGCAAGATAACAGCATGAACACTGGCAGGAGAAATTCCATTTGTATTTTATTTAGGATTACTTATTTGACAATTAATCCGCATAAAATAAATTATAGTAATACAGAGATTAAATGGTAAATTTACTGCTGCTTAATTGTGACTTAGCAGCATGTATTTGCTTAACTGAACGCAGCCTGGAGGTTTGCACCATCTCTGCTGTATTACATTTAACACAGCACTAAATCTAGTGCTGTTTACTGGACTTCTGAGTCTCATAAAAGGCGGTTGTGTATTCATACGGAGCAGAGTAATTTACTCTCCTCTGCCAGCTCGCTATGATATTCAGATGAAATAAGAATGAGGTCAAATCAATATTCATTCCTACAAAGGTAAGGATAAGATGTTGCATATATTTTTTTGATCTTGATCTTGCTACTGCTGACTGATAACAGGCTGCAAAGAAAAGAAGTACACAACAAGGAAACAGCAGTGGCTTCCTTTCAGTCATCACCAACCAATCAATGGGGTCCAGTGCTCTGAGGCAGCAGTGTGTTGTGTTTTCTATCAGGTGTGCAGTACCGGTGGGAGTGGCAGCTTTGTTTTTGCTTCCTTTAATGATTAATGGGACTGCCTGTGAAGGGTGTGACACATAACTTTGGTTTGAGTTGGACACCAGAGCCGACCAATACGTCTCAACTCAGACATTCTCATACATCACATCTCTGCCTCCTGGATTCCCCTTCATGTGGCGCCCCAAACATCTCCACATTCCTCAAATTTCTGATCACCACTAATTCTCTCTGAAGCCCTTCCGTTCAGACCTCGCCAGTGTTGGATTACCAATGCGTTGGCTGGGTTTGATAAATACCACATGCGGCCTGGGAAACACCCGCTCTCTCGCCTGTTTCTGTCAAACTCGGCAGCTAATTCCTGCAGAAGCTGCCATCAACCGCCACCTAATGCCAACTTAAACCCCTTTTATTTTATTCAATCTTTCAGCTACTCATGAGAGCTGATAGCTTGTCACAGCAGCTGCAGCAGATCTCTCTACTACCTGCTGCAGCAGGGGAGAATTACACGCTGCTACAAATACCAGGCTGACTTGGCAAGAGTGCACTGGATCATCATCTTTTGCACATTACCTGCGCAGATCAAAAGCAAACACACATGGTAAGTATAAAGAAAGGTGCTCGCGTGGCTTCTAAAAGCATGAAACAGCAGTGGGATGTGCATTCACTCAAGTTCCAGACTGCAATCCAAGCTGCAGCATTAATAAAAACATGTAGTTATTTTCCAGCAGAGCACTTGAGCGCAAGGCGAGGAGTTTTCTTTCCTGCAGTAACTACAGGAGCAGCCAACTTAATGACAAGCTCCGGCTGAAATGACAGAGAACCCTGCTTGTCTGTGTCTGTGTTGTTGTATGCTACCCTTGTTACTGGGACTAATGGGATACGAATACAAATACAGGCACAAATTACTCACACATACACACACTCTTCTAATATTGAATGAAAACACACCAAATGAGCGCACAGCCGCCATATCTTTGACCTTAACTTGCATGAGGCGTGTATGAATCAAGCACATGTGTGTGTGTGTTTGTTTCTGATTGATCTGTTGATGTCACTCGGAGCAGAAAGAGTGGAGCAGCCTCCAGCGGCGTCAGACAATCGATCGGTTTTCAGCCTCTTCTTTCGGAGAAGCGGGAGAAAATATTGCCAAAAGTCTTGTTACCATGAACGCTTGATCGCTCCCATGGCGACTTAAAAAAAAGATGATGAAATAACAGTGCTATTCTTAAATCTGTGACTCTACCGCAGCACCCCCACCTCCCTGCTGTTTCTGTGGTGATTAAAAACACAGGGCGATTAGAGATCTGACAGGACATTTATATGAGGAGGGGTTGACAGCGTGCTTGTTTAATTGGCCTTAATCCTGATTGGATTGGCAGTCACTCATCGGCAGTGCTATTGGTTAGTTGACAGGAAGTGAGGGGGAAGGAGAGCAGGGTGCCAATCATCGCCCAACAGCTGCCCTCCTCCGAGACATGGCCTATAAAAACAGCCTGAGATGGACACACACACACACACACACACGCGCGCTGTGATGTCGATGCATCATCGGGTCATCGTTCTATTCTCGTCTCAGCAGGCGAGGAGCTGCTGAACACCATCGCAATGCAATTATTTGGCTTTGGGAATCAATAGTGGAGAAGATTAAACCTCGCTGCCATGCATGACCAGAGGAAGGAAGTCACAGGTGGCTCTTTCTTCTCCCTCCGTCTCCCTTCATCCCTCCGTCGCCTCTAACTCCTGTAAGGTGCCAGAGGGAGTGACAACAAGGCAACAACAGCTGCCAAACTGCTGATAGAGAGAGAGAGAGAGTGACAGAGAGAGAGAGAGAGAGAGAGAGCGAGGAGGTACCAAGGGATACCAATGAGGGCAAGAGACAAAATAGGAGCAGCTGTGAGTGGCCAAAACAGCTGATCAAGCATTGATAGCTCAACTTCCCGCTGTGTAAAAGGAAATCAGAGAGGCCTCCATTCAACAGTAGACATTTTTGATTGACACTTAACCATAAACCTATACAATTGGCCACACCTCGGACCCAGAAAGCAACAGGTTCCAGACAGCCAGAGCCGCAGCATGGGATAAACCCTCAGTGGCCAAAAACCTGAACCTCTAGTACAATGCTGACTTCTTGCAGTTTAGGCTTAAAGCTTTTTGTGTGCAGCGTAAGTCTGATGTGTTAACGTAGCTCAAGCCATAAGACTTACACAGCACCTGTGGCCTCATTCCTTTCAGCTCACATACTGGCCGAACGGAAGACTGACACCATGTTAAGACTGGGGCAATGTCAGTTGGTGTGTGTGTGTGTGTGTATGTGTGTGTGCGTGTGCTGGTGTCGTGTTTCAGACAAGGTGGGCAGCCACACACAGAACAGGGCACAGACAGTCTGCGAGCTGTTTTGAGCGCCGGCTCCTTATTAAGCCACCGCCCCACTGTACATCCAGCCTGACTGACCCCAATAACTCAGCCTCCATGCTAAACCAGTGGAGGATAATTACGATGCCAGCTTCCATTGTAAGGGATAATTCGACCCATGAAGACTTATTTTTGTGGTTTGCCTTAAAAGACTTGAATGCAATCACCATAGCATGTTAACAGGAGGAGGATACCTTCTCATAGATTTCTCTGTCTGGTTAACAAAAGAGCTCAACCCCCCCCCCCTCTCCCCAACCCAAGGTAATACCATCCAGGTGAACCCCCTCTCTTCCATTAACCTTTCGTGCCCTCCGTACCCTCGGGGCGGGTGCTGTTCACAGCTGTGAGTGGGTGTCACTCACTTCAGATAGCCGCTGCCCGGAGGCCTGTCATTTCCAGCGGGAGAGCAGAGCTCAGGCTGCGTCGCCCGGGTGCCCCGACAGGTCTGCTGAGCTCAGGTGAGACCATCTCCACATGCTGATGGACGGGCCGGAGAGCTCCAGGCTCAAACAACATGCCTTAACCCTAACCTGACTGACAGCTATGAACGCCTCGTCCTCTTACACAGAGAGCTGAGACCTCGGCTCTTCAGGCAATAATGACACAAGTGCACACACACATGCACAATAGAAATGAGCACATAGCTCAAGTCAACTTGTGTTGTGTGAGCCGCTTTTGAAAGGGTTGGTGTTGCCAAATAACAGAAATAACTGGTGCTGCGGAGGCTGAGCTCACCACAGGGTATTTTCCATGTGTTGTCCTTAAGCACGAAAACACCAGTTTACACCGGCGTACTGCAAACAGCATTCATCCAACCATGCCATTCAGTCTCTTATTTTCCTGCCAATGGGGGTGTGATAGTTCTACTTTTTCTTCTCTAGAAATGAGTATCAATGTCTTAAGACAAGCTAGGAAGAGGCACATTGATAACAATAATAGCAGTTTTCATGGTAAACAGATCCAGTTATCTAATTCCACTTACTGTTGGCTTGTTCTAGGAAACTAACATTTTACAAGTCAAAAATAGACAAA
Organism: Enoplosus armatus; assembly: GCF_043641665.1. Classification (NCBI taxonomy): domain Eukaryota; kingdom Metazoa; phylum Chordata; class Actinopteri; order Centrarchiformes; family Enoplosidae; genus Enoplosus; species Enoplosus armatus. Next base: position 19,883,191 of record NC_092192.1, on the reverse strand, counting down.
ACATAGACATTTTCTGGAGTGCAACAATCAAAATGGAAACACTGCAGCAGGTCTGAACTCCTCTAGTGCTCAGTCAGGCTAGTATTTCCCAAAAGCAAACAACTTGTCAGTAACTCTCAGATATGGGAAATGTTTCATTCCAGTAGTTCTGATCAAGAGCCAAAGAAAAGGGTAAAAGCTATCCTTTGCTCAAAACTAGAAACCAGAACAGAGTTCATAAAGTGATTCTGACTCAGACTTGTATTTGTTCTACGACTTGGATCCTGCAGTGTGTGGTCAGTGTTTTTTTAAAAATGTGTGAGGGTGACCTGGCAGCAGAGAAAGAGAGAAAGCCTCAGCGCGCACAACGCCCACCGCCTGTAAAACACCTACGTTGGCAGTTTGCGTTCCCAGGTGCACCAAAGCTGCCAGGACAGAGGGAGCGAGGAAGGAGAGAAGGCAGAGCCGGCCTAGCCTGCAGGTGCTCACAGAGGCAGGGATTGTTCCCTCTGGAGACGGAAGAGGGGGGTGGGGGAAACCGGAAGGGTCATGTGCATACTGTAAACATATACACGCACACACTGAGACTCTCGCCTCCTGCGCCCTGATTACGTCAACCTCCCAACCTCTCCTTCGCACCTAGGCTCCCCCGTCTGAGTCCACCCGCTCTCACAGCTCAAGGCCCCCGACACCCAGCATTCCTCAGGCCTGTGTGAGGAAGAGGTCGCCTGGGGATCAGGGGCCAAGCGGAGTCTGAACCATGACAGGCCGGGACAGGCCAGGACAAACCAAACACACACAGCAGCCCTGCTTTTAGCCTGGCCAGCTGGGTGCCTCTCAGAGACCTGCAAATGCAGACGGTACAGAGGGCAAATCAGCTACACATACTGTGTGTGTGTTTAAGCATGTGCCAGTCTGTGTGCATAACCAAAATAATGAGCCAAAGCAAACAGAATTAAGAGTCAAACACCCTTCACAGTTTCCTGTTTCTTGTTAAGATTTCATACAAATCTCCCGGAGCAGAACGCGCTGGTCAGAACAGACATCGGCTGGAAAGTTCAGTGTGTTTTCACAAATTCAGGCACCCTGCTGATTAAAGAACTAATGAAGCGTGTTTGATTCTACACATCAGGACCATTAGCAGTCTGTACAGGCATCACATGAAAAAGTCTGATGTGAAATTGATTGCTTTGGAACACCAGACTGACTATTTGATCTTTTGACTACTGCTACAAAAAAACATAGAAAAGGAGCTGGAGGAGACAAGTTTATAAAAGAGAAAGAGCTGCTGTTAGATAATTAGCTTGAGTGAAATATATATCAACTGTATGGAAATGAGATCTGGAAATGATGAAATGGCGTATTCACTGAAAAGCCAACAGAAATGAAAAAACACAGATTTCTTTTTTTTCCTGGTAGATATTTTTGTCCTCAACACACCATTCATCCCACCTAAAGTTACTCTGAGAACATCACGTGAAGGAGGAAAACACTGGGCTGTATTCTTTCCCCCCTCAAACTCAAACCTGCCTGCTTACCCTGAATGGCACTTTGTGTGCATGTTTGTTGGTCTTTCAATGGGTTTGAGGGCACGCGGAGACAAGACTGGGCCCTGTCCTCCAATGAGAGGGCTTTGCAAGGTATCTCCCTAAAAGGTGAATTCATTGGGGCCTAGAGCGGAACAGGAAACCCTGCCCTGAGCCAGAGTCCTCAGACGCTCCGGGTACATGCATGCAGGCTCTCAAGAGAACAGCCTGCCTGGCTCCTGGCTGTGTTTTTCTTTCTATTGACCTGCCCTGCTGCTACTATGCTGCTGCTGCTGCTGCTGCTGCTGCTGCTGCTGTTGTGAGGAAATCTCACTCACTCACTTAACCCTGCGATACAGTGGTGCTAATATAACCAGCTTCAATTTAAATATATCTCAAAGGTAAAAAAAAAGAAATGCACTGCAGCTGCACAAACAGCTCAAAATTGTTGGTGGTGTAACTTTCAGATACTCTTCCGATAAATGCCGCAGTGTTTGACGGCCCAAAGTATGCTTCAAACGACTGCAGCATTTCACATGGAGACACAAATCAGTTCTTTTTTTACAGGGATGCCTTTCTGCCTTCCATCGGTCCATCCAATTTAGCTAACAAATATCAGAGTTACACAATAATTACCCTCATCACTCAGAGGATGTGTTTTGTGTTGAGCGAAGATTTCTCGCACATGTAATTATGGGATTAAAGGAGACTTACCTGTTTGCAGCAGGCCGATTCCGCTGTCTGATACGCCGTAATGCCGCTGGATGTCAAGCAGAACCCCTGCAAACAGGAGGAGGGGGAAAACATAAATGTGGTTTCAAGACATAATAATAGTCATAATCACAGACATTGAAACACTGAACTCCATTTGACTTGTAGCTAAATGAATTCTGGCTTTATGGTTCGTGTTTTGTGGCTTGTGATTATAGCTGGATATGATGGATAGACAGTACTCGACGGCCATCATTCACTTAACATCCCTGGGGATCAACGTAATGTCCCTGATAAGTGCTCTCTTGGCTGCCAGGCAGTGCTAAACTTAAGTAAAAGGCTACAAAGATTTCACTGCAGGGTGTTATATAGGAACAATTTCTGGTGTTAAATCGCTGAACACACCTTCCGCTAAACACATAAAAACACTTCCATAACACACACACACACACACACACACTTTCTCCACCGTTAGCTTCCCACTGGCTCATGTAAACAGCTCTGGGGAGCAGCCTCAGTGCAGTGACTGGAGTTGATTTTGGCCTTACCAGATGACTCTGTAACCGACCGTGTGAGGTCAATGTTTCTGGTGGCTTTCGTCAGTCACACAGACATACAGCGGCACCATAACGCCGCCCCACAGTGAGAAACCACAAGGTCTTTGAAGTTGTCTTCATCCTGTTACTGTAACCCAAAAGCAGCTATGCTGGAATGGAGGAAACCCGCATACTGTGCGTGGCTCTAGCGCCTTGATGAAGTGAATGGCCAGAGGTGGGAAGGGAACGCATGTGGACAGCTGAATATCTGTTCACCCCGACATTATGACTTGTGTGTGTTCAATACCTAGCGTGTAAAGCATGCACAAGAAAATCTCATAAAGTTTTTAACACGTCATAAACATCAGAAGATGAAGATGTAGAAGAAGATGAGAGGGAGAAATCCCTTTATGGCTCCCATACCATTTTAAGCTGCAGTAAACAAGAAGCAACAAGTCTCATCGAATGAATTCTGCTCCTCTTGAGACCACCAGCTTGGAAAGGTTCAAAGTAAGAAAAGAGAAAAAGGAATAATGCATCTCTATCTTAGAAATGCCTTGCAGTCCAGATGCAATGTGGCGTGCTTGGTAGTGTTAGCTGACTCTCTGCAAAAGGCTGGTCCTGGGGATTGCAACACAGCTCATGAAAATGGAACAGCAGCATGACTAACATTTTAAAAAGCTGGCTGCGTCTGATCTGCCTGAGCCCAGCAGAGCAGTGTAACCCAGCATAACCTGACCTCCAGACTAGTGCACCCGACGTCTGTGTAACTTTCAGAGATAACTCACACAATGCACACAACGTCCCTGTCATCTCAGGGATTTTGCCTCGGTGGGTGACGAGAAAGATCACAGCTAAGCAGGCAAACAACTGCACAACAGAGAGACACGCAGCATGTTTCAAAGGAGGTGCGACGCAGAGGCAGGTGCAGGTTGGACTGGGACTGGGAGACATGCGTCAGATTCCTGTCATCTGAGTCAAACCACCTGCTCACATTCTCACCCTACAGGCGGCATTCTTGTTTAAGCGCTACACTCACAACTCTTTGCCTTCTTTCTCTTTCATAATGGTGTGGCTTAAAGGTGCTGGTATGCTAGTTATCACCCAGTTTCAGTGAAACCCACAGCTCAGCCAGCTACACTATTCCTATTACTATTGAGGAGAATCAGAATCTCTCAAATTCGCCTTTCCCAAAAACACATATTTGATTTGCTACATCACCTCTGCTTTAACATGGGGTGGCTGTGTTTCTTGTTAGCAGTTCTCACAGCAGTCAGAGCACACAATGTGGCAATTATGCAGCAACTGCCTTAAGGCAGGTAAGACTCAATTTACATTTCTAGGCAGGTGAATCTCAGTACACATCCAGTCCAGGTTAAATGGAGTAATTAGAAAAAGAATTCAGATCACATTGTTATGCACCTCTGGGATTTATTTGATTCTCTTGTCAAAATAAGATAGCAGGTAGGGGTTTGCTTTGCTTAACTGCCACCTTCCAAACACACACAGACACAAACACAGACTTGAAGCCACATCAGGTTGTCATCCCTACATGGCCTAGGCTGACAGGTTGGCTATGATGCCCCCCCGCCCCCCCCCCCCCCCCCGTCAAGGCTGTCAAACAGCGACAACGGTGTTTAACGGTGTACTGTACAACTGCAGCTGCACTCTAATTAGAAGAAGTGCACACACACACACACACACACACACACACACACACATACACACTAACACATACACACAGCCCGCTGGGAGGGGGATTCCTAAGCCAGATGGTGGAGCGTCCCTCCTGGACAGAGTCTGCATATGTCTGAGCCACACCCGTCTACACTTGCCACGCAATTACCAGACAAATAATAAAGGTAGAGTTGGCAAAATGTTCTTTACTGTGAGATATGAGGGACACAGAGCTGTGGATGTTGGATACAGTAGAGCTACAGCCACTGTGTGATAAAGTGCAACAAGACTACATCTATTATGAATAAATATCATTAATATAACGTAGGAAAAGGTATTAATATGATATACATGACATTTTTTATTCCAGCAGCTAAATGGGCATCCATTTAAAAAAAAAAAAAAGAGGTGGAAGTCAGATCCACGCATTGGTGTTTATTGTACTAGATTGAAGTGCAGTGAGCTGTGTAATGAACTGTGCTAATCTGTGGGGGATTACAGAGAGCCAGCAGCTCTGTGTTTGCGTAGCAGCCTATCACAACTATCATTTCTACTCTCAATGAGGCCTTTGAATGCCTGGCAATCAAACTGTCATTTTGATTTCTCTTTCTTCCTGTTTCGCTGGCTCTCCCCTACATTTCCCCTTCTTCTTTTCTTACTCATTCTTTTTTTTTTTTTTTTAAGGAACAGACTGACCGGTGACATGTGATGACCATGTCTTATTAAAACAGAGCGATTCAGCAATGTAGCCGATGATGAGGTACCACAGCCCTCGCCCCAAGCTGGCAGCGCCCAGTTTAGTTGCCATGGCAATGCTGTACGGGCACTCAAAGAGATAAAGGTCAAGAGACCACAAAGGAGCTCAGCTTTCCAAAATCTCCACACTGCCTTTTTCAAATACTAGCATCGTCATTGCAGTTGCATCTCACAACGCAGCATCTGCTAACATGTTCCTACATTACACAGGTTAATATATGATTCCAGAAATAGAGTATAACACCATAGCAACACTGAAAAGAGGCTTATTTTACATTATAGCTACATATCAGGTCACCACTGCGGTTGTGACATCACGGCAAATATAGCCCCACGGATCCATTTAACTGAACAACGTTAATGAGTTTCTCAAGTCTCGGGCCTCCAGGGGGTCCGTGTTCATCTGAGCGTGATGCCAAGCAAGAAACATCGCAGGAATGTGGGTCTTTCTGACAGCACACAACAATAACACCGGCCACTTCCATCCTCATTCAAGGTAACATCACTCACACAGCAAAGCGCACTCGCAGCTATTTTGTGGACCACTCCCTCTGACACACACACACACACACACATACACACACATACACACACAATATACTGTACACTCTCCTAGTTTACCTTTATACCAATGAACAAGCTTGAGGAAGTGGGTAAATGATCAGTTCAGAATGTTTGAAGTTCATTACGTTTAGTCATTTATTTAACAAGCTGATACACAGCTGCCCTTTAGTCCCTTTAGTCCCTTTAGTCCATTGTTCTGCTGTGTTTAACAGCACAGTCCAGAGCCACATGGATTTATTGTGATGCTGAACTGCACATACAGCGTGGCTGCAGACAGTTGCTTTCTGCAGTCAAGACACAGAGTTGACACAGAGTCGGGGGCCAGTGTGGAGCTGACACTTATTCCACCCTCTCATAAAGTCCGCCTTTATGACCACTTTTTTTTTCAGTGTGGTGTATGAAGAAATGACTCAAACTGGTGAACGTTAACGTCGCCACAAACGCATACATGAATAGTACTTTCTTTCAGTCTTCGCTGTTTCCATTATAAGTCTGCAAGTAGGCTGCTCACTAACTGTACAGGCTAGGATTTGTGAATCAATGTAGATCAATGCAGCTCTAGAGAACTGAGCATCAGCAAAGACACAACGCATATGAACTATGACTCCAAACGACATGCTGATAACTCCACAGAGGACCATGTTTTTTTGGATGTTAATGTGCGCAAAGTCTTCAGTTCAAACAACATGACAGCGTGATCCAGAGGAAACGTTTAAATGAGGATACAGGCACGCTGTTTTTGCAAGACCAGCTTTCGTGCAGTGACGCACACTGCCAACATTACTCCTCTGGGACCACTGTATACTCACAAATACACCATAAGTGAGCACACACATACACATACACACACACACACACCACACCCCACATACACAGATATGCACACGCAGAACTCAGCTTGGAGAGGACAGATTTCATATCAAATCCCCAACAGAGACTTGAGGATCTCCGGCCCCCCTTGGTTCTATTTCTGCTCATAGAAACTAGGCTAAGAGGAAGGAGAGAATAGCAGTCCAATTTAACAGTGACGAGCGTCGGAGAGACACACAGAGAGAGAGAGAGAGAGAGAGAGAGAGAGAGACACAGAGGAGTCATGAGGGGCAAAGAAGTAGGTGGTGGCAACAATGGGGTCAGTCGGCGTTGGATTCATTTTGTAAAGCGTATGTTTCCATTGTTTATATATACAGTATATGTGTGTGTGTCTGTGTTCCCCTTTCCCCTGGTTTCACTGTGTGCGTGTCTGAGTGAGGGGGAGCCAATGGATGGAAGTCATTCATTCTGGCCAGAGTGAGATGGGCAGCGGTGAACCGCTCTGCTGATGTGGCCAGATCCTTCCCCTTCATTCCTGCAAAGGGGTGATCCCTTTTCATGTGTCAACCCCATCAGTATAAATAGTCTGGGAAGGAGGAAGAGTGGGGGGGGGGGGCATAATGAGTGAGGAGAAAGTGCATCTTTTCTGGTTGTTCTTGTGACCAACTTTTGGATTTGAGCGCGTGAGAGACAGTGAGAAACAGTGCGGAGAGAGAGCAACCGAGTGCAGAGGCAGGCCTGGCTACACGGCGTCTCAGACTGCAGCGAGGAGAAAGCTGACCACAAATATGCCCGACTGTGGCCGGCGGGCTCCTGACCGACTGCTCTCCTCCCTTGCCATGTGGCCGCAGTGGGCGGGGAGCGCTTTTTCCATTCCACTTCCTTTCCCTGCCACACAGAAAGGAAACGTGCTGCAGATGTCTGGGAAAGAGTGTAGAGCTGCCTGCACGGGAGGACTTCAGAGCTTGTACACGAGAAGAAAACCAGCAAGAGATGGGGAGTGTGTGAGTGCGCTCGAAAGTTCAACCCCCACTTCCCTGTTGCTAGCGAGTCGAACACAACTTCACCCAAAGCCACTTGTACATCACACGGTGTTAGAAATACAGTAAGGTCTTGCATAGTTATTCCACTGACGAGCTTAGAGGCTACTGTTTTGAAGTGAGAAATAAAATATTGTCCATCTGAGAATTGAGTCAGGTTGATTGAGTTTGCGACCACTAGTAGCATTATGGAGCAATGTTTTCACGAGGGGGTCCCCGTTTTGTTTGTATCTTGCACACGAACAAGGACGCACATACACACGGACGGTGCAATGTACAGTCTGCTGTTTGTTTCTATTCTACTGTTCAACAGGTGGTGGTAGTAACATGCCGTGAAATGTGGCAATTTAAATTTAAAACATACGCAAAAAAAGAATGACTTGTTTTAGGCGGAAGGAAATGTACTCGACATGTTTTTTAGACAAGGATGCACACAATATGTTTTGGTGAGAATGTCAACATAACTTTTGTTTGTTTACGAGAAAACTCTTTACATGCAGCTATTGACACCCTGTCTATGTAGAGGAAAGAAAACCCACCTAAACCGGCATGATATGGATGATATACACTATGATTAGGCCACATTCAGGATATTACACCTGATAATAGTTTTTTCTTTGCACGTTTATTCAGTTCAGTTGTTCCATTATGTTTTTTTTTGTGCATTGATTCTTCCTTTGGATCATGAATGTGTTACCCAAACATCTTCTCACCGCAAATCCTATCTCAAACAATTTCCATTATGCCAAGATAAAAATGGCTTGTGAAACCCACGAATCACTACCATTCAAACACTAACCACAATAAGAAAGAGGCCAACTCCAAACAAAAAGTGCAAGTTAGACTGCTGGTTTCAGTTCATGTTTCTTTTTCTTTTTTTACGTTGATAAAAATGTCAATAAAAATGACTCTGATGAGAATTTTAGTTTCAGTCAATGGTCTAAATGCTATTTCGGGGAAGTTTTCACCAAGAGATCAAAAGTGATCGTGAAACAATTCACTATGACTAAAAGTAGGTTCATACATTCATATTGTAAGTAAAACTGATGATTTTAGTCCATGTTTCTTTTCTCTTTATTTGGCTGATTCTGGTGTGGATGCCATATCGAGCCAATGTAACTGCTTAAAGATGATGAGTTTACAACCACTATAAAACAGCAAGAGGAACATACAGAAATCAGAAATCCTGTCAGTGTGTGAGGATGAATATGCTGTAATTTAAGTGACAAAACCACTATGACATTTGAGACAGCTTTCACTCTAATCTTCTAAATTTGTGACAGCCAAACTGGGGCAAAATCAAATTAAAGGCCTGTAGGTTTGCCAGCCTTACCACTTTGATTAATAGGGCATTCATTTTCTTTCACGAATCAAAAGCTTGAATTCAGCTCAAGGGCTGCGGTGCATTAGTCTCAGCCAGTACCTGCTAAATATTTGATGGCAGTGAGGAGGATGCATAGTGAAGCATCAAGGGAGCAGACTAAACCTATAGCTGATCAATAATACATCCAGGGCTAGCCCACTTGTTCGTATGAGATAATGCATTAGATGTATTGGAAAGAGACGCAGCGAAGCGAAGCAAAGGTATTTGAGATGAGATGAGACTGTCTGACTGCCAGGGGATCTCTGTGAGCTGCACTCGTTCACACCAGCGTCTCTCAGGAATACTGAACAGCAGTTGAACTCAACCTTGAATGTGAACCCGGAGGAGTGTTATTTATGTGGAATTTTGAAAAGGAGCCGCGTTAACCGGAGAAAATCATTGAGAGAGGTTCACACAGTGTCCGGTTATACAGTGTGTAATAGAGAAGGGATGTGGATATAAACAAAACAATGCCTTGAGGTTTGCATTCGATTTGGCGGAGTCTGGGTCAGTTTAAACATAATACCAGAAAACATCCCCAATCTGAAAGCAAAAGCAACCACAATGGCATTATGCCCTTTATACAATACATACTAACACATATACTGTCTGAAATATCGATTTGAAAGCAACAACTAAAAAGCAGGATGAAATAATGAGCTCTCAAGTTGGCATTATAACCAAAAGGTCAAAAGCCAGCAATCTGACAAACACTTCGAAGGTGCTATGATGCTGCTGCTTTGTCAGCGTACGAACATACATATTCACCGTCTTAGTTTAGTGTGTTAGCATGCTACCAGTTGCTAATTAGAACTAACACAAAGGACGTATTTGGTCATAAACCAAAAGTATTGAACAAAGTCAAGTTTGACCTGATGATGGCGCTCGAAGAAAAATTTAGGAAGCTATTACAATCCATCCCCTTGGGAATGTGAACGTCTGTACCAAAATTGGTGCTAATCTGTCTTCCAGGTGTAGAGATATTTCACTGGATAAGTCAAAACTTTGACCTTCTGGCTGCACTAAATAAAAAGTCTGGGGATCACCAAACGTATTAAGATTCAGCCTCTGGGGAACATGAATGTCTGTACAGCATGACACGGCAAAACTCAGACACACACACACACACACACGCACACACACACACACACACACACACACACACACACACACACGCAGTTCACATGCCAACCATGCTGTGCTCTTTTTAATTATGGAAATGTACGGTTATGTCAATGTAGGAACAGTTTGTACGTTAAAACAGTTTGCTTACATTACTGTTTGTGTGTGTGTGTGTGTGTGTGCCAGTGTCAGCACATGTGAAAAAATCCTGTCAGTAATCCCAGTGCTTTTTTACATAACAGTGTGGAGGATTAAAGTCATTATGTAGTGTTTTTTTAATGAGATTTCATTTCTCCTCTCTCACTTTCTTTTCTGGTCTCTCTGTGGTTTTATGTGGATGCGTGGGAATCCACTATGGGGGTTATTGAAACATCTTAATAATTGCATAATTACATAATTATCATAAACTGTATGTACAGTCAAGCTTTCTTACACGATCTCACTTAATGACACTAATTTAGACAAGGCATCGTTAATTATCCATAGATGAAGCAGCATGCTAAGATGCTGCTGGTAAATTCATCGAAATACTTGATATTTTACATAACTACTTTGAAAAGAATATATTTCTGTGCTCTCGGCATAACAACTGACTCATCTGCTTCATCTGACTTCCCCTTGATTCACTCACAGTGCGAGCTGTAAAGCACAACGATAGGATGTCCACAGGCTGTCAAACTGACTGTCTGGACCTCAGTGCAGTTTCTTGAAAATAGGGAGGGTGCAAAGTGACCCCAAGCCATGATGAAAAGAGAGAAAAATTGGTGAAGATTTGTATTTTCAGCTCAATTTAGCATCAAACGGCTCCAGCGCAGCTATCTTCTCTGGATAATCACAGTGCTCAGGCTCCACAAAATGGAGAATTCAGGGGTAATAAGGGGCCCAGCTGGTTCCATATGGCTACAAAAATCTTATTGTTAATTGTGAATTTCTTTATTTTTTTCATTCACAAAAGATGGTGAAATTGTGTTAAAATGGGAAACAGGATAGGATACATATTATATTGGTATGAGATAGAATACATAAATCTATCTCATACCAATATCCCATTAAAAAAAACAAAACAAAACAAAAACTACTTCAGTGGCATGGAGCGCTAAGCTAAGTCAACAGCCAGCCATTAGGTGCTAAATGTGGCTCAGGTTTCTTGACTCTGGCACTGGGATGTTACCACATCTCTGCCATTTAGCGTCCATTTTGTCACAAGGCTGTTTGACCGGATCGCTCACGACTGGCTAGGTATGACTGATGAAACAAGGAGGGACTCTCTGCCATATTTGGTCTTTAGGTGCACAGTGATAACATCTGTCATAAATTAGTTTGTTTCCACTCCCACATGTGAATCACAACTACTCCATAACTAATGGGATATATCTGTCACTCCTATCTAATACAGTACAGGCTACCTACTGTGTGTCTATCGCCATGTCTATCATCTCACATGCTATAACGACTCCTGGGAGTTTACAGATCTATAAATATGAATACCAAACATGTTTTTCCTTCCTCAGGCTTCCTCCTGTGTTCCCATCACTACCACAGCAGAGGCGAAACCAATCAGACATATAAAAACATTTTCATCGTGAGATGCTGTCAAGGTGACCTCCCAACGGCTGTGCGCGCATTACTCAAAAGCAATCCTACCAATGGCACTCTCACACTGTGTCTCCGTTTAAGACTCACGTCATCCTGGTTGTGGGGAGGACAGCTTAGTTGAGGCCGTAGGGTTCATCATTCATTGTCTCATGAATTAGATATGCATCTCATTACCTCCTCTGCTATTTCATCAAACACTCTGTGAAACCCAAATATGTCTTTTTGCACAAACTTGTGAAAAAATGACCTGAGAGGCCAGTTTGAATCTTTTGTGGGTCTCAAAGGGAAATTATTATTAAACACAATTTGATTCCTTTGGCAGTGTGTTTGAACTCATTTTGCATCATAAAAAGTTTGCAAACCCATTTCTGAAATTGAACTCCACAACTCTTCAGTCAGATGTCTCTATAGTGAGGTGTGAGCGTGACATGAGCTTGAGTTCTTCTTGGTGTGGGGGGGGGGACAAAAACCAAGGCATCTTCTTTGTTCCTCCCTGACTTCCTCCACATACCAGGCCAGTTTCATTACACAGGTACAGCCCACATACCTACAGCACAGTACACAGCCTCGGGCCTTATATGCACTTCATTAGTCAGTCATTAAACTATACTGAGAAATATGCTCATGAAGCTTGGCTGCTGTGCTGCCCAGATACTTCCATCAACAACCTGAATGACAGCTCGGGCTTCTGCAGCAGGCTGCAGTCTCGTCTACTAAACATCACTGAACATCTTCGTTGTGTAGAAGAAGTACCATTGGATTTTATGCCACAGTTTCCACATGAAGCAACAGATTCAGCCTGATGTATAATGTTATGTGTTCAGTGTTGTAAATACATGCAATCAAAATGTAATCCTTTTTGAAGTGGTGTGGTGACAGGCTGCCTGCACATATATGTATTTAAACATGAGCCAGTAAACATTTATGGTCCTGAAGAATGCTGTAATAACCCACTCTGGGCAGTGAGGTGTGACCAACCATTCTGGAGTACAAGTGCACTGCAGAAACAAACACCTAAACTCAGCCTGTCATTGTCTCATAAGCAAACTCTCCCACAGTGCAGCCAGAGAAAGAGCCTGCTAATCAAGCTGTGCTGTGTGAAATTAGCCAGAATTTAAATGAGAGGTTGGACTGATTGGAAAAGACAATGTGACGCAACCAGACTACGGCCCAACATTAAGTTTAATACCTGCATGTGCACATATGTGTTGTCCCCGTGACGGCACTGACGTCTTGGAAACACAAAACCAATGACACATTCTCATAGGAATTCAATCCTAAGTGTGAACCTTTTACAGCAGAAAAACACACTAAGGGCTGTGGCCGCGTGTGTGTGTGTATGTGTCCACCTCTGACCCAGGGCATTAACACAAAGTCTTTGACAGAGGTCAGCGCCCTCATTTAACCCCCAGGTTCTCCCCGCAAACACAGTAGCGCATACGCCAAACACAGTAATGAAAATCCTGCTGCAATCTCATCTCGCTCTGACAACATGACAGATATCCACAAATGAAATCAAAAAAAAAGAGCTGACGAAACATGTGAGGGAACTCACAAAAACACACACACACAACTTTATCCTGGGCCTCATTTGTGGATATAGAATATTACATAATCCCTCTGCCAGGCTCCTTTATTTACTCTATCACATGTAAATAAGGGAAAAGATTAAATTTTTCCTCATGAAGGAAGGCTTCTCAAATATAGGGCTGCTGTAAATAAGCACTCTAAATATTATTTTTGCAGCTGTGGGAGCTTCCAGGAGCTGAGAGCTAATATCACTGCAAGCTCACAGGTCTGCTCTCACAACCGCTGGCTGTAAGTCGTGCTGCAAGCGGGTCAATATTAGATTCCAATCCTCTCAAGAACAACTTGTTAATGTGTCAGAAAAAAAAAATCCAATTTCAGTGTGTCTCAGGACATCACGCTTTCATCACTTGCAACAAATTCCAAGCTGCTGTCCCTGTTGATCAATATTCAGTGTCTGTATGTGTGTGTGTGTGTGTGTGTGTGTGTGTGTGTGTGTGTGTGTGTGAGTGAGTTTTCGCAAAGGATACGAAATGGATTGCATTGTGTTCTATTTCCATTTCTTCATCGCATGTATCAGCCAAATCACTGGACCCAGGGGAACATTTGAATATGACCTTCACAACATAGACATTTCACTTGTTTGTGTGTTGAAATGGATGTGAATGTCACAGAGTGTTTGGGGTGGCTGGAGGAAAGAGAAATGTACAGTGTAGTCAGAGAAAAAGTCAGTCGTCTGAGAAAAGAAAAAGAAAACCAGTCTACGTCTCAGTGTTATCCCATGCAGTACATTGTGGATGTAGAAACAACCCAAAGACCTCCATATTTTCATTTCAAAAACATTGCGGCTCTACCATTTCCCAGTAAACGAGACGGAATTCAGGGAGTGAAGAAACCACATTTTTTCCTATCACGTTTTCTAAGCAGGGATGAGCTGTTATTTGACAGTTTGTCAAACACAGCAAAGTGCTCAACACATCCCAAATCTCCCCTCCTTCCTTCCTGCAATCTTGCCGTCTGCCTGAAGAGACAAATTTCAGCTCTTTCTTCAGGTAAACACTTCTTCGATAATGAGACAGGAAGGGAGGGGCGTCTTTTTAACATGGGGGTAAATTGCGAATGGGTGAAAGAGCTGGATGGAGACTGGGAGGATCCCTCTGCTCATGACTCATCTCGCTGTCACTCCAACAACCGGACTGAACTTAGCAGGTACTGTGTTTATCTCAGGGCAGTAATCCCAAAGTAAATACCAAAGAAAACACCACCACCCCGTCCTTATGTCCACACACACACACACTCCTCTGATAACAAAGGGGAGGTCAGTGATTATCAGGCCACCACTCACGTTCTCGTGTTGAAGATCAACAGCTATGGCACTGTTGTCTTTTACAAGTGGACTCATCAAGCTACTGGAAGTTAAAAGATAAGGACCCCTTAAGAAGTTGAATGATAAGAAAAAGACACTGTATGTTGAAACAGCCACTCAGATTCTTGCCTGATAGAGGATCTAGTCAAAAACATGATGTGAGGCTTTGTTCTAAATGGATGTGTGGCAGGGGTCCCCCCCCTCCACCATACTGCCAATTGGCTGAGTTATGACTCAGAGAAGGAGTACAATGTTAGATGCAAATTTCAGCAATCGAGTGCTCAGGTTTTAAAGTACCTTAAATGCCTCCATCAGCTGTGTCACTGCTGCAGCTCCAACTGTGTTGGTAAGCGGACCAAATCAGTGACAATAACTTCCTGTTCCTGTTGTTTTCAGAACACCGGCATGCACCTGTCCCTTCCACCTCGCATTGTATCTTTGCAACACGTCTCTCCCTCTGCCCCTCCCCTCCCCTTCAACTCACAGTCTGAAAACCTCTGGTCTGTAGCGTGGGCGGCACAGAGTAAAAATATCCCCTCCAGAATGCGACGCATGTAATGGCCTCATAGCTGTGATGAGTGATGTAAGACGCAAGGTTGGGGTGATGCCAAAATAACAACTGCACGGAGGGGAAGAGTCAAAGAGTCACAACGAAACGGCCATCAGAAATGGTGCGTTCATAGCCGAGGGGGGTCATAGGGTGAAAGCTGCCGTGAGGGAAGTGCGTCGGCTCGATGGTAAAATGTGGAGTAGCCACATGAAAAGGGCCTGCACTGGCAGAGGAAGAAGCTCCGTCTAATTCCACCAGTTACTATTACAGACGTCGGCTAAATCGGAGCCTAAAGAACACACAGACTGTTTTCTCACAGGAGTGGGAAAGGCACGTCAGGATATAGACACACAGAGATTAGCGTGATATCTGTGGGAAACCAGTCTGGAAAAAGTCCACTTGGTAAGATATCATGTGATTGTTCATGACTCCATTAAACATCTGTTGAATAGTGTCAATATTTGGCTGTCAACAGCGAAATAAAGGACGTCAAGATTTTGAAAGATGTTGATATATACTGTAGGAAAAAAAAAACGTTGAAAAAAGTGCAGAAGCGGTGATGTTGCCCTTCAAAGAGACGTTTCAAACTGTACAGTGCAGTTTGTCTAATTCGAAACAGCTCGACATCAGATGGAAAAGCACGGTAAGAAAGAGGCAGCAACCCTATAAAGTAAATTACTAGAGGCCCCTCCATCCTTTTAATGCCTCTGCTGTTGTTTGGGGACCTTTAATGTGAACGCTATAAAAATGAGAGAGGAGTGAAATAGGGAGAAGAGTGGAGGGTGAAACCACCCCAAAGCAACTTGAGCGTGGGCCACACAGCCTCTCACACAGTTTAGCAGTGAGAAGACACTTCCTGTGTGTCTAATCCTGACATATTACGCTGCAACACTTCATGTTACTGAGAAGATCTGCGGTGATGTGATTCTACCAGCAGCTAAAAAATGTCACTGAGACATTTGGGGTGGTTGTGCAGCGACACCCTCATCGACATTTTGTATTGTGTGTAGAATCTGATTTATTTGTGAACCCCCCCCCCAGGCAGAAAACTACACTGTCTTCACCCTCTGCTTTTCTAACCTGTGAGGAACTGAAAGTGGTGCACTTCCTTGCATTTTGAGCACTTCCACCCCAGACAGAGTGCTTTAGGTTGTGACACCATGCACCTGCAGAAGACATTTTCGCCTACACATTTACCCCTTGATTGCTTTATGTGGAAATGCTAATGCCGAGGAACGCCACAGGCTTATGTGGAAAGCGATAATGAGTGGCCACAAAGGAAGTGGACAAAGCTATCAGGAATGAATCTGCATAGCCTGTCAGACTGGATAGATTGCCCCATCTTTCCTACAGTGTGACAAAGAGCTTGCCTTAAGAGGATTATTACCACACGGTCATCTGTGTCTATATGCAAGATGCCAAAGGTTCACATGCAAGGGTCCTGCACTTGTCCAATAGGATGTGACCCTGTTTTGGGGCATTCCTGGAATGACAGCTTGACTGAGACAATTCATCTTAAAATGCCTGGAAGAAGCGCTAATCTGAAGCTCCCCAACATTTGTGTTCAGATTAGGCGGCAGTAAAGTAGCCC